>NC_045975.1:25273363-25461403 GCF_010909765.2 Amblyraja radiata | reverse complement strand
GTGAGCAACAGCAATGGCGTCCAGAGTTCCCACAATGCAAAGGGAGGGAGAAAGTGGCCGACGCCGACCAGTTGCCGTGGCAGTGCGCATGTGCAGGGCCGCACATGCGCACAACCACGGCCGATGATGTGCCCGGCGGCCGGCCGTGCCGAGTGGAGACCCGAGACCCGAGCCGAGCGCAAGCGGCGAGCGGAGACCCGAGAACTAGAGCCGAGCGGAGAGCATTGCTGAACCACTTACCTCTTTGATGACCCTCGGACTATCCTTAATCAGACTTGCTGGCTTTACCTTGCACTAAAAGTTATTCTATTATCATGTATCTATACACTGTAAATTGTAATCATGTATTGTCTTTCTGCTGACCAGTTAGCACACAACAAAAAGCTTTTCACTGTACCTCTAAACTAAACTGAAACATATAATGCACAAAAAAATAAAGAACCTTTTCCGAACACTATTTTACTCACGTTAATTGGTTTTGGTAGATATCCAGATGTTTAAGTGGTTGAAGTTCGCCAACATTACAAATTATTATCAATAGTTCACAGAATAGCAAATACAAATTTGATGATCAATACTCTATCTTCATATGTGGTATGGAAATCTTATGAATAAACTTTGTAAAAATCAAAACATGCTTACTGGTATAGAATGTTACATAAGTAAGCGCCAAACTTATTGTTATCTCCGTTAAACCATCATTAAAAATATAGGTCAGGCCAAACATGGTGATTTTGGACATAGCATATCCAAATATTGGGCTGACAAGCACCTTCAGCAGCAGTCTTACAGCAAGTTCAGTAGCTGTAGAAAAACAGAAAACATTGGTTTCAACAAATAGTGGTCTAAATAATTTTCCTTTTATTTCCCATAACTTTAAGCTTTGTAGTTTAAATGCTTACAGGGAAGCAAATCAAAAAATACATGTTGGAAGTAATTTTTCCCCATCTCTCATTTTGAAACCATGTCCTGAAATTCTAGTCCCTTCTTCCCCCACCCATGGGAGAACATCCTCTTAACATTCACGCTCAGAATTTTACATTTCTAATGAGATCACTTCTTACTCTTCTAAATTCCAATTATTAGACATCAACAATTCATCCTAGGAACCAGCCTGGCTAAATATTTTCTTTGTTGCTTTCAATTAAAGTATATCTTCCCCTAAATATGAGATCAAAGTTGACTGCAATTTTCCAGGAGCATCGTCATCAAGTAAAGTCATATAAAAGCCTCCCTGCTCTTAGACTTCAACCTCCTACAATAAAAAGGTTCAACATTCCGTTAGTCTTCCTAGTTACTGCACTGCCTGCATGTTAACTTTTCATGCAAAATAAATAAAGTGCAGGAAGAATTCAGCAGCTCAGGCAGCATCTGTGGGGGGAAATGGGTAGATGTTTCGGGTTAGGACCCTTGTTCAGATTAATGTCTCCATGCTAACATTTTGCATTGCATGTACCAAGACTTGTACATCCATTTGTCTCATGGCAGTTTGTTGTCTCACTGTTTAAAATCACAATTTGCGTTGTCATTCTTGATTCCAAAATAAGTAGTCTAATTATTCCACCTTATAATACACTAATTAAACTTCCTCTCTGGGGCTGAAGGGTTTGGAAGTTGTTAAACAATTAAAAAAAATTAATAGTGTGTAAAAAGACATTTGTTATATTTGATGATAGAAAAAGAGATATTACTAAGAGCACCAGCTGATAAGGCCCTCACTCACACACAAATTTTCACTTTCTATGCTGAACCATTTTATGCAAGATTTTTCGGCTTGAAGCGACAAATGCAAGTAGTTCTAATATAATGCATACCCTCATAATGCTAATTGGCAATACACAGTTGATGAATTTGGGAACACTAACTTGAATTACACAGGCCAAATTGGTTATAACGAGATTTTGATCAGGAACCAGAGAACCACTTAAAAGTTACTTTGGAAATTGACAAGAAAGTAGCCATAAGAAAATAAAACTATTTCCATGTGGCCCCCTACAGTGATCAGACACCACCGTTGCTTTAAGAACACAGGCTGTAAATTATTCTGCAAGAGGCTATTGAAATTGACAAGTAATTGTCTTGATTGACACTTGTGCAATGTTGTTCTATTAAGCAATGCTGCTTTGTATTTTAGCTTGCAGTAACAAAAATACATGTATTAAGTTGTTAAAAAGAACCTTGTATTTGAAATCCTGCAGGAAAATAAAACGTTTTAATTGGAAGTCTGAAACACTCTCGCCCTGAACCCTTTACCCTACTGACGTAATTATTTTTATAGTGCATGATTTCATAGGAATACAACTATTGTGTTTAGGCATATCTATTTGAAATACAGCTTGGTTAATGAATAAAAGCCTATATCTGCATACATTGTATTCCCTTAACAAGCTCATTCTACATTTCCTGAGACTACTCCACTACAACCAAGTCCCCAATTGACAGTCTGAAGATGGGTCTCAATCCGAAGTGTCACCCATTCCTTCTCTCCAGAGATGCTGTCTGTCCCGCTTTTGGTGTCTATCCCCAAATGATAGAGATCCAAATACAAATACATTAATATGTAAACTTAAAGCATAATTGGAGATATGCTGCATACTCTGACTAAAAGAATATACATCATTTTTTTTAAGGTTTGTTCTTACCATCAACATCATTTGGTTCAAGAGAAAGATCCCGAAAGACTTCAAACATGACAATGGAAGTGCCATCATTCAGCAATGATTCCCCTTCGATTAATAGAGTAAGAGCTTTGTTTGCACCTAAATTGGATGTATATAGTATATTTTCAATATAGACCATTTCAGTACATTTTAATCTCTACGTTCCTATTTAGTAATTTAATTTATTTTCAAAATTTGCATAGATAATTTAAGTGGAAAAAAGTTTGGTTGCTATTTAAACATCAAGCAAAGTCATAAATCAAGCAGTTACATATTTCTGTTTTAATCTTCATCTTATTTGATCCTTTTGAAAAAAAAACACTTTCCCTGCTGCCAGGGTGGTTCTATGAGAATTTCTTCTCTGACTGGCAGCTGCAATGATGTCAATACAGGATATTCTACAATGACACCACTGAAAGAAAGATTATTATAATTATAAAATCAACTGTGTCTGTACATAGTTTGTACATTCTCTCTGTGATCGTGAGGGTTTTCTCGGGTTTCGGTTTCCTCCCACATTCCAATGATGTGCGTGTTTGTAGGTTAAATGGCCTCTGTAAATTGTTCCCGATGTGCAAGATAGACCTAGCGTCTGGGTGATCATTAGTTAGCATGGACTGAAGGGCCTGTTTCCACGCCGTATCTTCAAACTAAAATTAAATCGCTAAACTACCTGAAAACTGTTCTACAGGCCTCTGAAACTATAGGCATTATTGCTGGATCATTGTTTAGAATGGCTTTTCAACAAAATTCATTGTTCTGCCCCAGTCCACCATTCTCACAGCCCCTCCCCCAAGTTCAGAAGATGTTCTACCTCATAGCACCATGGTGACTGAAAGCTTTATACCATATGCAAATACACTGCAGATTCTATGCAGATTTAATGGGCTGGAATCAGCAGTTCGAGGTTTCAGTGAATTATATGTTTTCAAACATTCTGTAGCACGCAGAAATCTAAGAGTTCAACTGATAAGAAGGCAGCACTTAGGTGATCACTAGAGCCAAGATGTTTAGGTACTAAAATACTCTGAAATAGGCAGGCAAAAAGGCATAATAAAATTACAAAAAAGGCTCGAAAAAGGCATTTATTGACACACACAAAAAGACAAAAAAAGCATAAAAAGGCCTTTATTTCCACCACCAAAATATGGTTAAAAATAATAATATAATAAAGGTATACTATAAATGACCAAAATTGCCTGGTTCCACATAATAACTAGCATTTTCTTCAAATTATCTGGTGTTAAACTATGCCTGCCATCTGTCAGACAGAATATGCTTCAATTGTGAAAAACTTCTTTCTACCCCAGCTGAGGTCACTGATGCATAGCCAAAACAAGCTACAGACTCTATATTCATGTTGATATCTTGTGCATTACAACTACCTTTGAGAACTTTAGCTATGTTTTGTATTCCTTCAAGATCTTTGTTAGCTAAAATCAATCTCTCAAATTTTCCTTGTATGTCTACCTATAGCACCAAGAACTTTACGAATATCATCAGTTACTTTGTTGAAAACCTGCAAGTTATTCACTAATGTTTTGCCACATTTCTCAAGGGAAGTGATAGCTTGTGGGAAGTTTGCAAAATTGGAAGCAATATACTCGCAATGATCGCAATGGAGGGACTTTTTCCTATATGATTTCACTGACAATCCTGATTGCAGCAGATTCTTCTTCTTCAAAACAGTTGATGATTTATTTTATCTTTTCACAGTTTGCAGCATAGTAGAGTACAGCAGAGAGCCATGTACCCCGCCTAGTCAAAACGGGCTGAGGAGGTAGCGGAATCTCGGGTGCCATTTCCTTGAACAACTGTACACGTGACGGTACTTTGAGGAAGATTTTCTTGACATTGGAAACTAGGCGATGGACATTTGGAAACAAGCTATGTCTATGCTTGGCAATTCTATGAAGTTCTTGAGCTAACCACATCAAATGCAACATTTTGGGGAATAAAACTTTAAATCACAAACAGAAGTACATTCTCGTGTTTGATACATTCTGACCAAAGTACAGCAAGTAAAGATGAAAACAACTGAGCAATAGTTGAGCTGTTTGACTTCCCCAATACTTCCAATGTCAACAAATAATCCTTTGATGGTTGACCTGCCTCCAGTGTACCGATGACCACATTGGCAACATATCTCCCCACAGCATCGATTGTCTCGTCTATTGGGATCCATATTTGGTTGCATGCAACTTCATCTCTAATTTTCTGCACACAATGAAGTTGCTGACAACATAATTTTTCCATAATGATGACTTGCTTGGTATATGTTCCTCTGTGTAATTCTCTAAAAAACCTCTGAGAGATTCATTTTCCAATTTCCACAGTGGAATTCCAGCATCAATGAATGCCTTGCCCAGATCACTCAAACTCAGATTTGTGACTGGAGCCAGCAGTAAATGTAGTGAGGAGACAAGCTTGGGTATTTCGCTTGGGTAGTCTACACCCCATCGGTATCAACATTGACTTCTCTAATTTTAGATAGCCCTTGTCTTCTCCCTCCTCCCCCTTTACCAGTTCTCCTTCTAGTCCTACTGTCTCCGCCTCTTCCTTTTTTTTTCCCGCCCCCCCCCCCCCCACAACAGTCTGAAGAAGAGTCTTGACCCAAAACATCACCTATTCCTTCTCTCCATAGATGCTGCCTCACCCGCTGAGTTTCTCCATCATTTTTTGTCTACCTTCAATTTTTCCACCATCTACAGTTCTTTCTTAAATAGATCTTGGAGAAAACTGAACCAGCGGGCAGTGGCACGACCGAATGAACGACCGACGGTGGCGCCCCGGGTTTCGCCTCGGTGGTGGAAGTTTTCTTGTAAATTATACTTTGTTAACACGTTAATAATAACATTAATATTAACGTGTTAACATAGAAAACGTCATTGTAATCACGGTACAACTAGAGAAAATGGCACGACCTTTTAGCAAAACGGCAAAAAAAAGGCTGATTTGGAAAAAGACATTATCCTGGGGAAATCATCAAAAAAGGCATGAAAAGGCACTAATGGCAAAATCCTGGCTCTAGTCATCACACTTATTTGATTCCACTTAAACCCAAAAAGTGGAATCCCATGCACCTAGGTATTGTGTCACTGGGCCAACACTATCCAGATGATTGAGCCAAAGGAAAGTATTTCTTTAATATTTCAATGTTTCTAATTGTTTTGCAATTTTAATTTCCTTAATTTTGGCACTGTTTTGCAATTTTAATTTCCTTAATTTTGGCACTTTTTAAATATTTCTAAATGTCAGAGACATTTAAAGACTGTGAAAACCAAATAGCAGCAATACAAGGCCAAGCTCTCGATGCAGCCTTGGCTTGCCTTACATTCACAGCCATTCAAGAGGCAAGGCCTGAGCAAGACTAGATGTGACAGGAGTGTTGTCCAACAGGAAGATTAGCCTTTCACATCCAAACTAGGTGAGAGGCGAGACTGTAAAATCATGCCAAATCCAGCAAAATAAACAAGTGTTGAGAGCGCGTGCAAACATTGGATGTTCAGTTACAGGTATATGGAGTATTTGAGATGTTTTCAGTAGATTCTTAAGTGTAAAGTTGTTTCAAATCATATTTTCCTACCTGATACATTTTTTCCCATGCCAACAATTATTTTTTTTGCCACAAATCTTGGTAGTTACATTAGACGTTATCAGATCACTGATTAAATGTTCTTCTCCATCAGGTGACAGAATATTAATCGTCCACCAAATTCTATCCCACCTTTATATTGCATTGTTACTAATACATCATTGCTCAATACATATAAATGACGGCAGGGAAACAGGTCCTGTCAATCCACAAAAAATATCCTTCTGCACAAGTTATTACTGACCACAGGAAAATGGCAGAGAAAAATATTGGAGGAACAGTCATCAGTTCAAAAATATTGGAGGAACAGTCATCAGTTCAAAAATATTGGAAGAATAGTCTTCAGTAGCTCCCTCAACATTGTTCTGGACCTCTTTTGGCTTATGAAGACCTGGTTCATTAGTAGTGTCTTCAGGGCTCTTCAGAATCCTCTTTTCTGATACTGCAACAAGCATTTTAGCCTCCTTTGTGACAAAGATTTCTTGGCAAACACATTCTATAACAGTTGTCAACAAGAAACTGTATTATGACAGGGAGAAGGTAGGTGGTGGAAAAAAGATTTAGCCCAATTTCTTGTCCATAGTAGTAAAAAAAAAATCTGAATAGTATTTCTAAGTCTTCAAAATAAGATTTTTTTAAAATGGCACTCCCTCTGCTTAATCACACGATGCAATACCAAGGGTTATGGGTACTTGCCCAATATTTTTTGTTTCACTTCTTGGATGAGATGATAGAGAAGGTAAACCAAAGCAAATATTGCATTATTTGAATATTTATTTACGTTTGGTCAATCTCGAGAAAGATAAAAGCCTATCTTGATTGACTTTAGTGAGGATTTGTTGTCTTTTTTCATACAAGCAGTATGAAAAAGACAACTAATCCTCACTAAACTCAATCCAATGGGAAATACCTAGCAACTAGAGCACTGTAAAAAGATATAGTGGACCAACTAGGAGATTTTCAAAAATCCAGATTCTTCAAAAGCAACACCGAAGGATCCACAAAACAGACCGATGATGGCAGCCTCTGATGTTATGATTCTCTTTAGTTTTGATGTTAAAGTTAACGTTCAGGCAGGCTCCATGAACACCAAATTGCCTCTGGAGTGTTAAATTAATTTATTCTTCCAAATATGCACAAAAGCAGCAAATCTCTTGGTAGCACGACTGCAACCCTCCTCTCCTGGTATTCCCACCTGATTTGAGCTTTTAATCCCAAGAACAATTCTATCTGTGTTGTGTTTGCGAGAGTCAGACTGGGTGACACTGTATATAGTGTACAGTGTACATAGCTAGACATGTACACTGTACATAGCCAGACATAGTGCGAACTTCATCATCAAGTTTGCTGACGACACCAGTGTTGTGGGATGAATCACTGATGCTGATGAATCAGAGTATAGAAGTGAGATCGACCGATTTACCAAATGGTGCCAGCACAACAACCTGGCTCTCAACACCAGCGAAACCAAGGAACTGATTGTGGACTGGAAGGGGTAGGATAGGGACCCACAATCCCGTTTACATCAACAGGACGATGGTGGAAAGGGTCAAGAACTTCAAATTCCTGGGTGTGCATATTTCCGAAATTCTTTCCTGGTCCCAGCACACTGATGCAATCATAAAGAAGGCATATCAGCGCCTCTACTTCCTGCGAAAATTGCGGAGAGTCGGTATGGCAAAGAGAACTCTCTCGAACTTCTACAAGTGCACAGTAGAGAGCATTCTGACTGGTTGCATCGTGGCATAGTTCGGCAACTTGAACGTCCAGGAGCGGAAAAGAATGCAGAAAGCTGTGACCACTGCCCAGTCCATCATCGGCTCTGACCTCCCCACCATCGAAGGGATCTATCGCAGTCGCTGCCTCAAAAAGGCTGCCAACATCATCAAAGACCCACACCATCTTGGCCACACACTCATTCTCCCCGTTGCCATCGGGAAGAAGGTACTGGAGCTTGAAATCTGGAACATCCAGGTTCAGGAACAGCCCCTTCCCCGCAGCCATCATGCTATTAAACACGACATCAAACAAACTTTGAACTATAACAGCCTATTGCACTTTATCTGTTTATTTATGTGTATATATATGGTCTATGGTATATAGACACACTGAACTGTTCTGTATTTTGTTTACAATATTCTGTTGTGCTGCAGCAAGCAAGAATTTCATTGTCCCATCAGGGACACATGACAATAAATAACTCTTGACTAGATTCATCAATAATTTGTAAATGCTGGTCATTACAAATTTTATTTTACATTGGGGACCTGGGGTGGAGGGCATTGCACCGAGGTGTTCCCTGCAACCTGTTTCTCTCGCGGTTCAGACTCGCCAGCCGCCTGCCACTTTTTCAGGCTGGAAGAGTCTGTCTACCACGTGTACATGGAGTGCGTGAGGCTGCAGCCACTGTTTGAATACCTAAAGGGGCTGCTCCTTGCCTTCTGGCTGCATTTTTCACCCACGATCCTCATCTTTAGACACGCTGTGCTTAGGGGAGAGGGTAGGGCTGAAGATGTCCTGGTTGGGTTGCTCCTGGGCCTGGCCAAGCTGGCCATCCACGAGTCACGGCGCCAGACGGTGAAGGGCTCTACCCGAGCCGGCTGCCTGCCCCTTTTCCGGGGTTACGTCCGTGCCCGGGTGGGGTTAGAAAGAGAATACGCCCTGTCTAGGGGCACCCTGAGGGAGTTCCGGGACTGCTGGGCTCCGCAGGGTGTTGAATGTATCCTCAATAAGGATTGTAACATAGTTGTATAGTAGTTTATTATGGATATATGTTTGTATTGTATTATGGTGGTGGGTTCTGGCTTGTTTTATTGTAGTGTAAATATTATTTTTTAATAATTGAATCACGGAACTGGATCACTGCACATCCCTCTGTAATTGGATCCTTTACTTGCTCATCCACAGACCACAGTCTGTTCGAATTGGCAGAAACACTTCATCTTCAATGATAATCAGTACGGGAGCACGTCAAGGCTGCGTGCTCAGCCCCCTGCTCTACTCACTCTATACTCATGACTGTGTAGCCGAACATAGTGTGAACACCATTTTCAAGTTTGCTGATGACACCACTGTTGTGGGACAAATTACAGATGGTGATGAGTCAGAGTATAGAAGTGAGAGTTCGACCGACTGACCATACACAACCTGGCTCTCAATATCAGCAAAACCAAAGAACTGATTGTGGACCTTGGAAGAGGAAGGTTGAAGACCCACAATCCTATTTACATGAATGGGACGATGGTGGAGGAGAGTCAAAAACTTCAAATTCCTTGGCATGCATATTTCCGACCAACTTTCCTGGACCCAGCACATTGACGCAATCATAAAGAAAGCACATCAGAGCTTCTAATTCCTGAGAGTCGGTGTGTCAAGGAGGACTCTCTCGAACTTCAACTGGTGCACAGTAGAGTATACTGACTGGTTGCATCGTAGCCTGGTTCGGCAACTTGAACGTCCAGGAGCAGGAAAGACTGCAAAAAGTTGTAAACACTGCCCAGGCCATCACTGGCTCTGACCTCCCCACCATCGAAGGGATCTATCGTAGTCGCTGCCTCAAAAAGGCAACCATCAAAGACCCACACCATCCTGGCCACACACTCATCTCACCACTGCCATCGGGAAGAAGGTACAGGAGCCTGAGAACTGTAACGTCCAGGTTCAGGAACAGCTTCTTCCCTACAGCTATTAAACACTACAACCTTATAAGCTATGAACTACAATAGGCTATTATTATTATTGCACTGTTATTGACTGTTCTTTTTTTCCCCTGAGTGTTTGTTATATTATTTATTATGATTATACGTTCTGTTGTGCTGCAGCAAGTAAGAATTTCATTGTTCTATCTGGGACATATGACAATAAAACACTCTTGAATCCACGGTTAAGTACAGAATGTATAGAAACAGCTCACAGCCATTTGCAAGTCACCAGGTTTTGGCGCCATTTTCAAAGTCCTGTTACAACTTGTACATCTTTTGTTACATAATATATCCAAATAGGCGAGCTTTTTGATAAATTTGCGTTTCATTCTGGATTTGTTTTCAGTGACAAGGAATGGATTTCTGCCTTGTCATTGAATTACATTTCACAAGGACTAGAATTCACTGTCTGTGAGGGTGGCAAAAGGAGAAACACTAAAGGTATTGAATAAACACACTATCCTATAACCTAAAAGACTACAAGAGTTGAAGTGTAGGTTTAGACATAATGTTGTTTTATTAATCTCTCATCAGATCAGACAATGAGCTGTTAAATCCATTGTCATTTATTTTTCATTTTATTAGCATGTATTTTATTCATGCAAAGGGCGGTCCAATATTTTAATTAAGTATTGCAAACAGAAATGTTCTGCATACTCATCAGAGCTAACACTAGTGGTTAGAGAAAAGGAGCCAACATTTCCCGTTAACATCAGAACCCTGAAGTATTATTTCTCTCACCATGGATGCTGCCTGCCCAGCACACTTCCAGCATTTTCTGACTTTATTCTGGATTTTCAGACTCTATTGTATTTTGCTTGAGGCTCCGTTTTTAAAAAAAAGGTTTAATATTTTACTAGACCAAGTGGACCCGTTGGGCACCGTCCCCCAACGCGGGGGGAGGGGGGGGCGCGGTGTCACATGGGAGAGCTGGTCTCCAAACGCAATATTCCACCACACACCCATAGCCCCCCACTGAGCAGGCACGGCTGACGGGTTCCCGTCGAGACATGACCCCCCCCCCCCACACACACGCATACTAACCCCCCACACACACTAAGCCCCCCACCCTCACACTAACCCCCCGCACACTAACGTCCCCCCCCCACACACTAACCACTCCCCCCCCGTCTCTCTGTCAGTCTCTCTCTCAACGCAATATTCCACCACTCACCCGTTCCCCAAACGCAACCCGTTTCCACCACTCACCAGTTCCTCCAACACAACCTGTTTCTACCACTCAGCACCAGTGCAACTCTCTCTCACGCTCAAACTCCCCCCCCCCCCCCCCCCCCCCCCGGTGCATGGCCCAGTCGGAGCTGCCATTACCGTTGCCAACGTGAAATTACTCTTCAGCTTGTCGGATCTCTCTCTCTCTCTCTTACAAACTCTCCCCCCAGCGTGCGCGGCCCACTCGGAGCTACCGTTACCGTTGGTAACGCGTGTAAATGACTCTTCAGCTTGTCGGAGCTCTCTCTTTCACACACTCCTCCCCCCCCCCTCCTGCGTGCACGACCCAGTCAGAGCTGCCGTTACCGTTACCAACAATGACTCCTGCAGCTTATGTAAATGATCCCATTGTGATTACTAGACTGTGAGATGGCATTGTGACATCATCACTGGAAGCTGCTAGAAAAGTCTCCCACTCACAGGCAGTTATTATTTTCAAAGTTGGCTTTTTTTAAAAACTTTAAATATCAATAACGTGAAATATAACAACAAATATGAAGAAACTTGATACTAACGACCACGGGAAAAAGCTGAGTAAGATTCTTCAAAAATGTTTGCGCTATTGTGTACCGTTTTGGCGTAATTCCTTGATCTCACAGACAGACACACAGACAGACAAACAAGCCGAGACTTTTAATAGTATATAGATAATATAGTAGATAAATTGGTCTCCGTAGCCGTTCTTTTCAATGAATTCCTCCAACTTTAGGTACTAACTAGACCAAGTGCAGACCCATTGGGAGACGTGGTCCTCCAACTGAAGATTCCAGTACTCAGCAGTGCGGCTGTTTTTAAATGGCGTCTTTGAGGCGAGAGGCGGGCGCCAGCAGTCGTTATGGTCGCTGGCCAGCAGGAGGCGACAAAATTAGTGAGGTGGGGGGGGGGGGGGGGTGGGGGGGAGAAGGATTTTATTTAAAATATGTACATAAACACAACAAAATTTAATGATGAGTGTATACTTGGAATGAAAAGTGAAATCTCTACCGAAATGGAAAAAATCTGGGCGTTTGTGGGTCTGGTGTTGGCGTAGCAACGAATCAAAGGCTGGCACCCACAGGCTGGCAACCACAAGACAGGCAGAAACACACACACAGTTTTAATATTATATAGATAGTGTTTCATTCCTACTTAAAGTGCACCTTTTCAGGCTGGATGAATGCTGAGTGGGTGCATGAATATGGCCACGCTGGTGTAGTCAGTATATCCCCATCACCTCTTCCCTTTCTACCATCCAATGACTCAAACAAACTTTTCAATGAACCAACAATTCACTAAGACCTCTTCCAATGTAGTACGTTGAAATTGGCATTGACAATATGGTTGTCTCCATATTCCATCAAACACAGATTAGGTAACTGCTTTTTAGAATATCTGCATTCAGTCCGCCAGGGTGATTCTGATCTTCCAGTTCCTTGCTCGTTTAATTCTCCTACCTACTCCCACTCTGACCTAGCTCACTGCAAATGGCCGATGTAAGCTTAAGCGAGTATTTTAATAGTATGCTTTTATCTTCCATGCTCTCATCATCTCCTGTGACTAAAGCTCTGCTATAATAGGACAATAACAGAGGTTTTTACTTCCATGATAATAAACCAGCATAGGTACACTAACCTCATCCCTTTGCTATTGCCTCCAATTATATGCGAAAGATGGTTTGATTGATGTACTTGCCAGATGAATAACTGGCAGTGCACAGAAGCTGAAATACTGGCATTTATATTGTAGTTGTGTCAAATGTAAGAGAAGGGCGAGCCATTCAAATGTTATTTCTACACCCCTCATGTGGCTTTAAGGATGGGAGAGGAATACCAGTAGGAGTGAAAAGGGAGGTGATGTCTTCTTCGCTGATCTTGACCATGTGTGGGAAGAAGTCTAATGACCCTGGACTAAGTCCAAGTCTCTGTAGTTTTGCTCCTATCACTGTTTACCTCTGCGATATCCATCCACTACTGCTTAACTGTTTTGTCCGTTTCATGCCACATTCATATTGCTTCCTGTGGGTTGAGAATAAGAGTGACCCACTTCCTTCCAAACTCTGAACACTTTTGAGAAGGTGATGGCACAGTTGTTCCAAATAATTTATGCCCTACTACCACACCCCCACCCCACTTCAAGACAGCTTGGGTTTAATTATAGTTCACTAGCTCCAGTTTGTGTTAGTCATTTCAGAAAATGGAGAACACAAATTTGTGATAAGGCCCAGGTGACTGTTACAATCATGATATTGAAGACCACACTCAAATTTCCAGCAAGAACCCCTCTAGCTTTAGCAGGCTATAGCTAAATACATATTGGAGGACTCGAGCACATTTTGTAGTGCTGTTCAATTTCTCCCCAATCATATTCCTGCAAAAACAAAAACTCCTGCCACAATAAATTAATTTATAGACCTTGTGAAGGATTGTGGAAAGAGCAGGAAACTGGGACTACTTTGATTGGTCTTTCAAAGAGCTTTCACAGCTACAAGGTAATCACATTCTTTTGTACGGTATGATTCTATAATCACTGGACGCTAAGGAAAAGCCCTCTTATGTAAATCTAAATGTCACTTGTAAAGATCCTGCATTCTGCAGCATTGTGTTGTTGCAATGGGATAATAAAATCTGGCAGTAGATTGCAATCCAACAATTTTACCAAAAACAAAATTTTAAAAGGTAGCAAGTAGTTCTCAATTCAAATAGATCCAAAAGGGATGTTAAAAATTCTTATCATACCTAGACTCCTAAGCAGACCGACGGCTGTAATGGGGTCAGTGCAGGCAAGAATTGACCCAAACATCATGCCAACGTACCAATCCCAGTTGAATGTGTAAACCTTAACAGCCAAAAGAGCAATCATTGCACCACTCAGGACCAAACCGGGACCAGCCAAAAGCACCACCTGTCAGAAATTCAGCCAGTGGGAGATTAAATATTAGAAACTATTTTCAACACATTATTTTTCCATCTCAAAACAGTACAACACTCGTTACTTTAAATTAAATATATACACCCCCCCCTTATGATTCAGTGCATTTATCTGGCAAAATAATGTTTTTATATAACATTAAGGTTGCATGTTCAATCTAAACATTAACACTCGCATAAATTATCTCAATTGAATAATAATCAGTATAGAAAGGAAGCCATAAAGCTGAATACAGTGCAAAAAACATTCACCAGGATGTTACCAGGGTTTGTGTTATAATGATAGGCAGGTATTTTTTTCTGGATCGTAATAGGTCGAGGGGTGACCTTATAGAAGTATACAAAATCTTCTGAAGCACAGATAATGTAAATGGTCACAGTCCCCCTCCCCAAGGTACAGGAGTCCAGAACTTGAGTGTAGGTTTAAAGCGCGAGGGGGAGATTTAAAAGAGATCCGGGCAGCAATTTCTTCACAGAGGGTGTTGTTTTTAAATTGAGGAAATTGTACAGGCGGGTACAATGTCGATGTGTAGACATTTAGACAGGTACGTGATTAGTGGAATATGTGCCAAATGGGAATAGCTCAGTTATAAAACCAGGCTTGGACAAGTTGGTCTGAGGTCATGTGTGTGCTTGTAGAAGAAAAATTAAAATCTCCGGATACTTAATTATGGTTGGAATTAAATAAGGTAACGAAAGGGTGTGCAGAGATGGCAATTGCATCTCTTGTTGACCAGCTGCAGAGCAAAAAAGGTTCCAAACACGTTATTTCCAAAATGTGTTTATTGTCTGGGAATGCGTAGCGTTGGTGAACAAAACACAACAGCAATAGTTGGGTAGACCACCCTGCCACTAGTAGTACAGAAACGTTGCAGACAATGGCGGCTTATGATCGGCTCGGGGAGGGGGCAGTCTGCATTAAAGATGAGATAGAATAATGTCAAGATGCCTTTGTATTATGTTTGACTTGTATTAACCATCCGTTGTTGAATAAGATTAACATAAACAAAAAGCATATTATGACTAATGAAATAATTAATACCCATGCAGTAGATAGTAATAACAGGAAAACATAGCCAAGGACGAAGTATATTTTCGTATAATTGTATAACAAAAAAAGTTGTTCACTGCACTGTATAACTGTCGGCTAATTCTGCTGCAAAGACAGAGAATTGGTTAACTGATCAATTAACTGCTGCCATATCTCATAATATCATGCAATAAAGCCTCTTGATGCGAAACTCAGTCTCTGTTTTTCCTTTAATTTTCCTCCAACTCAATTTCTTCGACAGTGCTGCATGACACAATCTTCCCCCGACAAAAAGATGAAAATTTCTTAACTCTGGAATATTCCAGTAATTTTTTTTCTTTCTTTTAAAACCTTATATATCTTTTCTAAAGTGCGGTGAAATGGACACAACATTCAGTTGTGGCTGATCTGGCATCTTACTTTTGAACTTCTGTGACCAGGATTGAGTGTTTTTTTTAAAACTGCTTTCGATTCCTGTCCCATCACCTTTAAAAAGTGATGCGCTCACTTTAGGATTGCACCTTGATTTGACTTGTTCTTTAAAGTTCATCACTTCACATGTTTAAAATTTCCACGTGTATACCAGTTCAACCTGTATACCAGTGACTATCTGAAGACTTATCACAATCTTCCCAAATCATCAGCAAATTTTGATTTTGTCCCCTGCGTAGCCATGTCCACGCATTCAACATAAGCAATTATCTCAGCACCAACATTTAGCCAATACAACCGTCTCTCTTCCTCCAATCAAACCAAGGAATGCCCACCACAATTATGCTTTCCAACATTCAGCTAATTTTATTATTTTACTGCTCCATCCCCCAACCACATTTTGGAAAATCTAACTACCTGACTGAACCAGGAGGATACAGTACAGAAAGCCATACAGTACTGTTCCAAGAAAACAGATGATTTCCTTGTCAACTCCTTTGAATCAGTGGACTGGTACAAATTCAAGAACCAATCCAAGGTGTACCACAGTCGTCAGAGATTTAATCAGCAAGCGTGTAGAGGAATGAATGCATAAGACGACAATACAAAATGTTCTCCGACCGGAAACTATAGATGTACCCCGAGGTCTATTTCCAGGTGAAATGCTTGTTCAGCATTCTGACCAAACTATCCCGGACAGTACAATAAATCTAATTATAAACCCCGCAAAACCATCAAGGATGCCAAGAAATTATTTCGGTCCAAGCAAGATTCCCAGGATAATTACACGGATACCCATCTATTGTGGCAAGGCTTGCATGGTATACCTAGTAATAAAGTAAATTAGTATTGCTGGCAACAACATGTCCCTTGACGAGCTCAATAAATGTTATGTTTGCTTTGTACAGGTCAGTCACATAACTTCACCCACCCCGACAGTCTGTACCAAGTCACTCTCACAGATGACAAATTGGCCTTCCTGAGGCTGAACCCGTAGGAAACAGACTTGGATGGATTCCCCAGCCACGTCCTCAAGACTTGTGCAGACCTTCTTTAGCCTCTTGCTGCTCCATTCGGAGGTCATGTGTGCTTTAATTAGACAACATCCTGGTGGCAAAGAAAAGCAAGGTAGCATGCCTTAATAACTACCATTCTGTGGCTGACATCTACCATCATGAAGTGCTTCGGGACGCTGGTCATGGCACACATGAACCTCAGGCTCCCGTAGAGCATTGATCCACTGCAGTTCGCCTACTGTTGCAACAGGTCCACTGCCGATGCCATCTCCCTGGCCTTACCCACATCGCTGGAACATCTGGATAAAGAGGACACCTTGGTCAAACTCCTATTGATTGACTGTAGCTCCACCTTCAAAAGCATATCCCAACCAAACTTATCTCAAGCTCCTGGATCTAGGAGTCAGCACCATACTTTGCAAATGGATCTTTGACTTCCTGACCCATAGATTACTATCAGAGAACATAGGCAGAAAACATCTTACCAGTGCCTTGCAAGGATGCTTTCATAGTCCCTTACAATACTCTCTATACACCCGATGACTATGCAGCCAAATTCTGCTCTAACTCCAGTTTACAGATAATACTACCATAGTGGGCTGGATCTTAGACAATGATGAAATGGAGTACAGGTAGGAAGTATAGAGCATAGATAAATACTATCAAGACAATCTTTTTCCCAATGTCAGCAAGACAAAGGAGCTAGTTATTGACTTCAGGAAAGGAGGTGGTGCTTCCCAGTCAGCTTCAATGGTGCTGAAGTGGAGATGGTCAAGGTCGTCAAGTTCCATGGCGAGAATATCATCATCTAAACTGGACAAACCACAATGAAGCTATGGCCAGGAAACCACATCATCTCCTCTACTTCCTCAGAAGATAAAGGAAATTTTGCATGTATCCAACACGATTACTAATGTCTACAGATGCACGACAGAAAACATACTGCCAGGATTAGCAACAACCCTGCCCAGGACTGCAAGAAATTGCAGAGAGTTGTGGATTTAGCCCGGTCCATCACATAAAACAGTCCATTCCCCCTCATTAACTAACAACACCTATGCTTCATGCTGCAAAACACAAAGTACTAGTCAGGAATGGAATCCATTCACTCCACAGATCTGCCTGGCCAGCTGAGTTCCTCCTGTACTGTGTTAGAACATAGAACTGTACAGCACAGGAATGGACCCTACAGCCCACAATGTTTGTGCTGAACATGATGCCAAGTTAAGCTAATCTCATCTGTCTGTACATGATTCATACCTCTTTATTCCCTGCACTTCCACGTACCTATCCAAAAGCCACTTATCCACTTTCGTATCTGCCTCCACCACCACCCCTGGCAATGCGTTCCAGGCCCCCACTACTATTGGTCCTTCTATTGCCTGCTTGAGTTCCTTCCCACTCACATTGTATTCCTCATAAGCTGTGTGACACCATCTTCTTAAACCTCACATACGCCTCCTTTTTCTTCATGACCAAGTTTACAACCTCCATGGTCATCCACGATTCCCTTACTTTGATGTCCTTTTCCCTCCTCCTAATGAAAACATGCTGATTCTTCACTTTGATTAACTGGCCTTTAAACGACTCCCTTGTCATCTGCGAACTTGCCCAATAAAAACTGCTCCCAATGTACCCTCCTTAGCTACTGCCTAATACCAATATAATCTCCTTTGCTTCAATTAAGTACCTCTGTCCAACATCCAGACCTTCCCCATTCAAACAACCTTCACATTTATAGAGTTATGATCACTATCTCCAAACTGCTCTTTCATTGTAACTCCAGTCACCTGGCCAAGTTCATTACACAATACAGGTACGGTATGGATCTCGAGTCGGACGGTCCACATACTGTTTAAGGAAACCTTCCTGGATACAACTTACAAATTTTGTCATTTCTAATCCTCTTGCCCCGAGTATGTCCCAGTCAATATTGGGGAAGTTATCGTCACCCAGGGCAACAACCGTGTGGTTCTTGCATCCTTCTATAATCTGTCCACATATCCTCTATCTCCCACTGGCTGTTGGCTGCTATAATCCCATTGGAGTAATTGCCATAATTACTCGGTAGAC
This sequence comes from Amblyraja radiata, assembly GCF_010909765.2. Lineage (NCBI taxonomy): Eukaryota > Metazoa > Chordata > Chondrichthyes > Rajiformes > Rajidae > Amblyraja > Amblyraja radiata. The sequence continues at coordinate 25,442,760 of NC_045975.1, read as the reverse complement.
ATACCCTCCAGAATATCCACTCTGAGTGACATTCTCCCTGATTATAAAAGCAACTCCATCTCTTTTAACCCCATCCATCTCATCTGAAACATCGAAACTAAGCCACATTGAGCTACAAGTTTCCGTAATTGCCACTACATCATAATTCAAAACATTGAAACAAGCTCCAAGTTGATCAGCCTTTTCCACAATACTTCTTGCATTGAAATAAACACAATTTAGCCCTTCTTTATCTCCATAATCATGAACCTCTCCCTGCCTGCCCTTCCTTTGAGGCTTAATTGTCATAACCTCTACTTTCTCATCAGCCCTTCCATTTGCTAACTTGCTGCTCTGGTTCCCATCCTTCTGACATTCTAGTTTAAACCTTCCCTAGCACCCATGTAATGGTGTTTTGCTTGAGATTCCAGCATCTGCATTTTCTTGTATCTGATTTGATAAGGTCCCACATAGAAGATTAGTGGGAAAAATTAGAGCACATGGTATTGGGGGTAGAGTGCTGACATGGATAGAAAATTGATTGGCAGACAGGAAACAAAGAGTAGAGATTAACAGGTCCCTTTTAGAATAGCAAACAGTGACTAGTCAAGTCAAGTTTATTCGTCACATACACATACGAGATGTGCAGTGAAATGAAAAGTGGCAATGCTCGCGGACTTTGTGCAAAAAACAAACAAACTACAAACAGAATCACATATTCTGTTACATATTACATATTGTGGAAGGAAAAAGGGAAAAAGGGAAAAAAAACAGCAATTAAAAAAGAAAACAGTAGAATGGTACAGTAAAGTTAGTCCCTGGTGAGGTAGGAGTTTACAGTCCTAATGGCCTCTGGGAAAAAACTCCGTTCTCACAGCATTGCAACGGAGGTGTTTGCCTGACCGTAGCAGCTGGAACAGTCCATTGCAGGGGTGGAAGGGGTCTCCCATGATCTTATTGGCTCTGGAGTTGCACCTTCTGATGTATGGTTCCTGCAAACGGGGGAGTGAAGTTCCCATAGTGCGTTCGGCCGAACGCACTACTCTCTGCAGAGCCTTCTTGTCCTGGGCAGAGCAGTTCCCAAACCAAATCGTGATATTTCCGGACAAGATGCTTTCCACAGCCACTGAGTAGAAGCACTGGAGGATCCTCAGAGACACTCTGAATTTCCTCAATTGCCTGAGGTGGTAAAGGCGCCGTCTTGCCTTACTCACGAGCGTGTGATGTCCATGTCATATCCTTAGAGATGTGGACTCCCAGGTATTTAAAACAGCTCACCCTATCCATAGTATCCCCATTTATCCTCATTGGTGTGTACGTCCTCGGATGATGTGCCCTCCTAAAGTCCACGATCAGCTCCTTAGTTTTTTTGATGTTCAAGAGGAGGCTGTTGTCCTGACACCAGAATGCCAGATCAGCCACCTCCTCCCGGTAGGCCTTCTCATCGTTGTCTGAGATCAGGCCTCAGTACAGTGGGGTACTGCAAGACTCAGTGCTTGGACCGCAGCTATTTACAATATACATCAATGATTTAGATGAAGGGATTCAAAGTAACATTAGCAAATTTGCAGATGACACAAAGCTGGGTGGCAGTGTGAACTGTGAGGAGGATGCTATGAGGATGCAGGGTGACTTGGACAGGTTGGGTGAGTGGGCAGATGCAGTTTAATGTGGATAAATATGAGGTTATCCACTTTGGTAGCAAAAACAGGAAGGCAGATTATTATCTAAATGGTGTCAAGTTGGGAAAAGGGGAAATACAACGGGATCTGGGGGTCCTTGTTCATCAGTCAATGGAAGTAAGCATGCAGGTACAGCAGGCAGTGAAGAAAGCGAATGGCATGTTGGCCTTCATAACACGAGGAGTTGAGTATGGGAGCAAAGAGGTCCTTCTGCAGTTGTACAGGGCCCTAGTGATTCCACACCTGGAGTATTGTGTGCAGTTTTAGTCCCCTAATTTGAGGAAAAACATTCTTGCTATTGAGGGAGAGCAGCGTAGGTTTACAAGGTTAATTCCTGGGATGGCGGGACTGTCGTATGTTGAGAGAATGGAGCGGCTGGGCTTATATACTCTGGAATTTAGAAGGATGAGAGGGCATCTTATTGAAACATAAGATTATAAAGGGTTTGGACACACTTGAGGCAAGAAACATGGTCCTGATGTTGGGGGAGTCCAGAACCAGGGGCCACAGTTTAAGAATAAGGGGTAAGCCATTTAGAACGGAGATGAGGATTCACTTTTTCACACAGAGAGTTGTGAGTCTGTGGAATTCTCTGCCTCAGAGAGCGGTGGAGGCCGGTTCTCTGGATACTTTAAAGAGAGAGTTAGATAGGGCTCTTAGCGGAGTCAGGGGATATGGGGAGAAGGCAGGAACGAGGTACAGATTGGGGCTGATCTGCCATGATCACATTGAATGGCGGTGCTGGCTCGAAGGGCCGAATGGCCTACTCCTATTGTCTATCTACACTTCATGCTACCTCGGGAAAGTAATCAACGGCAATTTTTCCCCATTCCCATTGGGCAGAAGATACAAAGGCTTGAAATGATGTACCACCAAATTCTGGAACAACTTTTTCACCATTGTCATTAGAATACTTAGCAGTTCTCAAACTCTCACTCTCCCAATCTACCTCATTGCAGTTACTGCACTTTGTTTTATCAGCACTCTGGTATTTATTCTTTAAACTTCATGTTTTACTTGTGAATGGCTTGATTGTACTCATGAATTGTATGATTTGACTGCCTAGCATCCAAACAGTTTTTCAGTGTCTCTGTAAGTGTGACAATAATAATAAATCAATATCTTCACCATGTGTTCTGCACCGCCCTTATTAATTCCATTACTATGTCAAAAAATGTCAAATTCAATTTGCTTTTTATAAATTCAGTATTGGCTTCCATTAACCACTACATTCTCATCCAAATCAACATTATTGTTTGTCACAGATTATTGTTTTTAAAAGTTTCCTCCATCAGAGGATGGCTTGAAAACTGGATGGCTTGTAATTTGGCTGCCCTTTTCTTAACAAAATCTGAAATATTCTGATATTTTGGCATCAACCCATTTTTCATTGTTGTGTTCAGCCCCCTTCAACCTCAATTCCTTAGCATCAAATGATATATTGCATGCAGACCAAATTTAGTTTAAGTACATCCAGTATTTATACTTCCTCCTCACGCCGAGTCTTCTGTGACACATCCCATAGTATTCTTCAGTTTGGATAAGCTAAGATTATTATGGCCTATTGACTTTTGCCTATTGACATTTGCTAACGTAATCAACGTCATTGCCCAGTATCTGATTCAGCAAGGCCTCCTTCTTTGTTAGGCCAAGAATATACTGATACAGACAGATGTACTAAATCCATTTGGTAGAAGTAACACTAAACATGGGAATGGATCTGTGCCAGTTGCTCTGTCAATCTATTCACCATGACTAGCACTGCAGAACTGAGGAACTGCATTTCAGGAGCTTAAGCTTTAAAGAACACAAGACGGAAAGATTTCTGCGATGTGCAACAGTGCAATTTGCTCATTTGAAATTCAGAAGGTCATAAGTGATAGGAGCAGAATTAGGTCATTTGGCACATCAAGTCTACACCGCCATTCAATCATGGCAAATTCATCTCTCCCACCTAACCCCATTCTCCCCATAACCCTTGACACCGGAATTGCTGCACCAAGGATGCCTGTAGCTTCTATTGGTAGTTGAAACCATTTAAAGCAGCAACTATCCTACAGTTAATGATCTCCTTAAATAGAAAAGGTGAATCCTTCCTACTGAACACTTGCTCAGTAGAATACATTTAAGATAAGGCATTGGCTGGAGCATTAAGCTTGAATGTTGAATAACATGAGCTGCCTCCAATGCATCGAACAAGTTTGATATGTGGACATTTATCCGCTCACCAACACAACATTCAACATGACTGATTGTGCACAGTAAAACAGATTGTCACCCACAGAACACTAAAGTAAAAAATATCATCATAGGATATGGAACGTGAATTAGAATGTTAGCCATGAATTAAAAGTAACTAAAAGTACAATCTGGAAATAAGTAGACAATACAGGATTGTCGCTGACTAAGGAACATGTATATTCATTGTGGAATGCAACTTCAATTTAAGCCAAAAAACTCCCTTTTCCACATTCTCTCCATAAAGGGAAAATAAAGTATCATGGTTTCACTCCCTGCAGGAATTCCAAAATCACGTCAATGAGCCAAGATCCTCATATATTCAATTCTCATGCGGAGCATAGTGATAGGTATTAACAGTCATATTTCACTATCCTTATCATTGTGATATACTTTCCCGTAACAGAACATCTGATACAATGCAGCTTTATAAATGGGGAAATCTGCATTCACTACACTTTGTTGCATAGACACGTACACAGATGTTCCATATCATTTAAACACATACAGTACACATAAGTGTGCAGAATTTTCAGTTATCTCAAGATGGTGTCTAATTGGAAAAACCTGCATTTAAGGCAGAGATAGATAGATTCCTGATTAGTACGGGTGTCAGAGGTTATGGGTAGGCAGGAGAATGGGGTTAGGAGGGAGAGATAGATCAGCCATGATTGAATGGCAGAGTAGACTTGATGGGACGAATGGCCTAATTCTATTCTATTCACCTATGAACTTATGACATGACCTATGATCTGGAATGCCCCAATTTGTTCCATTCAAATGAATCCCAGTATTATATTCAAATATTCTGCACAGCATACATAATACAATGTCTGCCTAGCATGTGGCCTCTATAATAGATTTTTTAAGAAAGAACTGCAGATGCTGGAAAAATCAGGTAGACAAAAATGCTGCAGAAACCCGCTGAGTTTCTCCAGCATTTTTGTCTACCTATATTTCATTGGCTATATTTAAGAGGGAGTTAGATGTGGCCCTTGTGGCTAAAGGGATCAGGGGGTATGGCGAGAAGGCAGGTACGGGATACTGAGTTGGATGATCAGCCATGATCATGTTGAATGGCGGTGCAGGCTCGAAGGGCCGAATGGCCTACTCCTGCACCTATTTTCTATGTTTCTATAGTAGAAATTAATATTTTTTCTGCTCAGCGATAAAACAAGAACATTTTCAACATGTAAATTTCAGTTCTTTCCATGTTCTACTAAAAATCACTTTGCTTCTTTACATGTTGCAGATGTTCCAAGTTTAAAAATTGATCATTTTAAAAAGTGATCACGGCCATGTGATTTTTAAATAATTGCCTGCAGATTCCCTCCCAACCCCCCCCCCCCAACCAAATAAATTCATCAATCCAAAATACATTTCAAATAACGACAAATTTTCCCCAAGCTTCAACTGATCAAGATACTTCAAGACTGACTGAAAACACATTTTCACGTTATCAAGTCTCATTTGACATTGACAAGGGTCATAATATCCATATGCAAGTGTAGGAAGGAACTGCAGAAGCTGGTTTAAACCAAGGATAGACACAAAAAGCTGGACTAACTCAGAGGGTCAGACAGCATCTCTGTAGAAAAGGAATAGGTGACGTTTCGGGTCGAGACCATTCTTCAGACTGACGTCAGGGGAAAGGGAAATGCGAGATAGACTGTGATGTGGAGGGATATAGAAGATATGAATTTAAAATATATGCAAAAAAATGATAAAGGAAACAGGCCATTGTTAGTCGTGTGTTAGGTGAGAACGAGTAACAATGAGACCCAAGACGACTTTAAAGCTGGTACGACTTGGGTGGGGGAGGGATGGAGAGAGAGGAGGGATGCAGGGGTAACTTGAAGTATGTGTAAGAATCCACACCTTGAACAACGGATAGAGTAGATGAGATGGGAAAGCCGCTGTGTGGAGTCGGGAAAGCCGCTGTGTGGAGTCGGGAAAGCCGCTGTGTGGAGTCGGGAAAGCCGCTGTGTGGAGTCGGGAAAGCCGCTGTGGAGTCGGGAAAGCCGCTGTGTGGAGTCGGGAAAGCCGCTGTGTGGAGTCGGGAAAGCCGCTGTGTGGAGTCGGGAAAGTTGCTGTGTGGAGTCGAGAGGTGCTGTGTGGTGCCGCGGCCGGTGGCCGGTGAGTGGAGTCCCACCCCTCCCCCCTCCTCCCCACATACACCCCCTTCACCCCCCCCCCCCTCCCCACACCCCCTCCCAACGCCGACGGAATTGTTTTTGCTATTTATATATTTTTCTGGAGCTAAGATAATGGTATCTGGGTAATACTGCTGTACGGCTGCATTGCAATCATCCTTGGTTCAGTGATTGGATTCTTAACTGTAGCAGTAGATACCAGTTCTCAAGGGCGAACCTGGAGACCAAACACCATGACTTATACTGCACTGGAAGATGTATTTCCTTTCACAAATATCTTCACACCAAAGACCTCCTCAAGTGATATAAAAGATTTAACAATTTTTAAATGGCCGGAAATCCTCCGAATACCCTCGCTAATATGCATCTCTCAACTACAATCAGGTAATTTCAAAGCAATTTGTGTCAAATCAAGTTTATTGTCATATGCAGAGAGGCACAGTGCAAAGAATATGTTGCTTGCAGAAGCATCATAGACACAGACATCAGAAACATAAAGACATTAGCGCAAAAACATAATGAGAAAACAAGGTCCTGTCATAATGCACCGGGTGAACCATTGTGTTGCTTTGCTGAGGTAGGATTAAGGTTGAGCAGGTCGGTTCAAGATGGAATGCTATTTCCGAGCCTGGTGGTGTGGAACTTCAGGCTTCAGGACCTCCTGCCCAATGGTAGCAGCGAGAAGCCAGCATGACACAAATGTTGGGGATCCTTGATCCTGCCTTCTTGAGACGGTAGATGCTCATGTAGATGCTTTCAATGGAGTGGAGCGCTGTGCCCATGATAGAATGGCCCAAGTCCACTGTTCTCTGCAGCCTCTTGCATTCCTATGCTTTGTAAATGTAGCACTAGGCAATGATGCAACCAGCTGGAAAACTTATTCAGTGCATCTGTGGAAGTTTGTTAGAGTATTCGGTGACATGCCGAATCTCTTTAAACATGTAAGAAACTAGAGGTGCAGGTGCACCTTCTTAGTCCTAGTTTACTGTCATTATCATTTGTCTCCCCTTCATCAATTTTGAAAACCCACCCCAGTCCTCAAGGACACTATCTGTGTGACATTTACATGTTTCTTCTCATCCGAACATTATCCTCAACCTATAGTTAGACAAAGATAATATTTCCCTCACAGAATTTAGTTCTCAGTAGAATGCAACTTTTCAAATATCTCTTTAAATGTGTACTGGTGGCGCCATCTATCATAATTTTTGATCCAATTTCCCAATTCATCAACTCCTCATAACTTTGTAAGTTTAAGACTAGTTGTGGACTTAAAATCACAACTGAAATGAAGTAACATTGCATCACATTTTGAACGCCTCCATAAAAGCTTCCTTTACTAATGTTATAGATTAAAAGAAAAGCCAGCATTTGGGTTTACTTCGTAAGACAGTAGCTAATAACATTCAAAGAGAAAACTTCAAGACAATCTACTAGATACTGTATCAACATGCATCAACATCTAGATTTATAGGCCAGATTGCAGTTAGCCTGCTGCTTTCAACAGCTTTAAAAATCCTTAACTTTTCTCACATACACTTAACACGATCAGTGGAAGTATGGCGTAAACACAAAATAAGTCAGGAATCCACTGCGCTAGTTTGCAAAGAATGATCACAGTGCCTCATAGCTGTGCCTGTCTCAAACCCATATAAAGGATTCTCGTTGCTTTGGCTTCAAACAAATCTCATAAATCTTTGGTTTCTGATTTCTAATTGCTATGTTTGCCTCCAATGTACCAGTGCATTCAATGGTCAAATGCAAACCAGGATTCCCAAAGACATCAACCACTTTATATTCATCAGTACCTTAGAAATAAAACTGGCTGATGGCAACAACGAATTTCAGAACAGAGCCCCATTAGATCTATTCAAACCGCAAGCGTCCTTTCATCCACTGATCTGCATCTCCAACACATAATGTATGGATTTCTACAGCCTTTTGAAAAATAAACTTCTCACTCATCCCAACTTGTTTCTTCACCCCAACCCCTCAGGAATAAGTGTTGCCAACTCCCTCTTGCAAAATTACAGTTACAAGCATCAATAGTAAGATTAAACGAGAACTTACCAGTTTGAAGTTTGATCTTTATTTTATGAGGAGTAACGTTGAGGGATTACGTGAAGAACCCGCCAGGACGCATGCGTGTCAATCTTCAAAGCAGCGGTGTGAAATCACAGATAACAGTAAATTAACTGAACATAGTAAGATTAGAGAAATAGGATACCAGTTGAACTTTATGATCGAGGGTGGGCGTGGAGGGCACGTAATCCCTCAACGTTACTCCTCATAAAATAAAGATCAAACTTCAAACTGGTAAGTTCTCGTTTAATCTTACTATTTTACTTCGGAGTCACGTGAGTGACTACGTGAAGATTTTAAAGCTCTGTGATTTCATGCCGTGGAAACGAGTCCAGGCGTCATACACAGCATCAGTGGGCCATTGATGAGTGAACATTAATATTGCATTCAGACATGACATAGATATAGATATGTTGATGCCATTAGTGAACAATAGTGGGAATCGTAACCTCCCTCAACCTGGAGGAAGTATGAACCATACCTAACATAGAGTAGGCAAATAGGGGGTATTTGGGGGGGATCTAGCAATGGGTTTATTCTGAATATTTGTACAGATTAATAGTTTGACCATCCTGCAGCCGCTAGGATGTGGTCCATAAGCCTGCTGCTGAGGTATAGCGGTCCTGGTAGAGTGGGACTCAATTTCAATGTACACTCCTATATATGCCAGACCCATTTAACCTTCTGGAGAAGATTTGTAGTGATTCCTTCTAACGAGGTTTTATGTAACTAACAATATTGCTAGTCAGAGTCTATGAGGCTCTTAGGGACCTTGACATATTGGTGTAGATGCGTGATCACACGCAATCCAAGGTCCATGGTATATGCAACATCTGGTTTGGTCTGTGTCCCTGTCTACTCTGCTTGACTAATCATAAACAAAACATGTTATTATAGCATTCTATCCAGTGTAGCAATGACTGGACCCGTAGCGCTGTACTCAATGTAGGTATGTTGCAAAGCCTACCTGAAGCGTCTTTGAAAATCTGCCGCTGAGGTTGTGCGCGATTTTGGCGCCGTTTAGTGGGGGCGGGTTTAAAACGCGATTTTCTCTAGGCTGTTCAAATCGAAGATGTTCAGCCTAGTTAATTATTAACGAAAAATCGCTGGAAGACCCCGTCGCAAAAGCTATTATTAGGTTTAAAGGCCTTGAATAATAGTTATAGTAGTTTAAAAATCAATCTTTAAACCCGCGACCGCCAGCAACCGCAGGGTCTCATAAAGCAAATAGCAGAAGTTAGGTTGTATATTTTTACATTCAAAAGGGCTTCTAAAGATCCTTTTATACAAAGTTTAATATTGCGAGTAGCTCAATTTGGGCCCAATATATCGCGCAGTATTTTTCTCGGCATTTGAGGCACAAATCTACCGCAATGTGAACGTTCTAAACCAGCGCGTTCCACAGGAACCCACTGGAAAGCTGATTTAAATGGGCATTTATTTACAGCAATTGAACACTGAATTCCTTCCATTTGGCCTATAAATTAATGTAAATGAGATTTAAAAATCATGTTTTATTGTGAATTATTTGTGAATATTATTTGGACATTTAGGCTATTTAAAAATGTTAATCATTTATTAAGAAATGGATAGATGTTTAGATCTAGTAATTGAAGTCTGAAATTAGCTACAATTAGGTAACTAACTAATTATATGCTTTAATTTCAGGTCATCCAAGTAAGATTATTTTATATTTGTTTCAGAATGCTTCAATCTATGATAACTGAAAATTTCATTCAGTTCTCTTAATTTTTAAGAAAGTTATGGGCTTTTGACTGTTCACGATCACAACTTTTTTGTTATGTCCATAGAAAATCAATAGGGAACAAGATGCTCATTTCCGAGTATGAAAATGGCCATAACTTTTTAAATACTTGAGATATGAAAGTGAATTAGATGTCAAATTAAACTTATTTTTATGCTCTATCTGATGGGATAAATTACAGACTTGATTTTTAAAATCTCAAAATTTTGTAACATTGCTACTCAATGCTATGGCATAACCACTAGTACGTGAGTTTGACCAAGGACAGGGATGTTGCTGGTGCCTATCGGCGAAGTGACTTAGCACAATGTTAACAACCCATATCTCTGCGTCCCTAGGCCTAGGAGGTTTTTAGTTGACGATACCCTTCATAATCTAGATGTCAGAGGGTGAGACCGGAAAGAGTGGTTTATATTCTCCGCAGCCAAATGATGAGGAGGTACTTCAGGCACAGTAAATGGAATTTAAACTTGATGTTATAATCCCATAAAACGGAATTTCAATGTGTCAGTCATCCGTGCCGAGTTAAACGTGAAGAAGAATAAACAATACTTCCCATCTCCTTTTCGGTTTGCTGCTATTTGGTGCTATTCCTGCAATCTGCAGTGAGCACTCCTAATGCTTATGGTTAGACAACCCGAGCCGCAGGAAACGGTCTCTCAGAGTCTGTAAGTCTATGAATTGATTATATCATGCAGAGGATGGTTTCAACATCCCAACTGAACCAGCATCTTTTTTATCCGGAATAACCATGCGAGGTTTTATGGTCATTCCCCACATCAGCGGGAATCATGGGTATATAACCCAGGCAGGGACTATGAAACCTGGAAGCGGGAATCTTGCTGAATTTTGCAAGACCCGTCTATTGAGGCCAAATGGAGGAAGACATAAAGAACATTCCTCCCTTGTGTAGCGAGAATGCACCCTTCGCCACTAATATGCCTTGTATTTTTTGCAACTGTTGATTGAGCCTGGATGCAAGCATCTCAATCGTTAGTGTTCCATCGATCCACAATGTTATTAAATGCTTTGTGATCACACATTCATTTTGTGTTGTCATTGATTTTGCATGATAATACACCAGTGCTAAATGCGGTTAGGTAAAACTATCACCGGATACTTTGATTTGACTGTACCTTTGTGATTAACATATACCACCACCAAAGTGTATCACCTTGGACTTGTGCATGCAGGTTATGCATATCCACATGCCCTTTAATGCACAGAATGCACCTGGTGTCCATTGGCAGTTGATACCATAACTGAACACTTGATAACTCATGCTAATCCCATCAGCCTCCGTAACTAGAGATGGTATTAGTAGATTTCCCATCTTTGGGCAATAGCCTCAGTTTGGAAATGACTGAAGATTTACAGATGAGAGGTTTTTAGTGGAGCAACGCTGAATACTGTTCGTCCATCATTGTGACTTTGTTAGTTTCAGCTGAGAATAGCAGAGGTCTAATCTTTTGTCTCAGAGCTGATCCCAGACAAATAAATGGTTTGATTGTATCCCAATAGTTTCAGTTGGTATCAACTTAATTTGAATTTAACTGGACGGGTGAGAACCTCAATTTCTCAAATATAGCTATGTGGCTGATAAGGCTAATTTAGTAAAATACAGTATGTTCAATATCATCCAAATTGGCCATGCCACTTATTTGTTAGCTCTGTGCAGTCGAAGCACTGATTGTAGTGATTTGGTAATAATCTGGAAACTGAAGTTAGCCCATTTTGCAACGCCGCTGAGTGTATCATTGCCTCATCCAGTTAAATTTCAAATATCTTCTGTGAAAGGAAATGATCACATGGAAGTTATTCAGAAATGTCTATACTGCACATGCGGGTTGAGGCGGTTGACATTGATCAGTCCACATCCCATATTGTGAGCCTGCCTTGAAAGGCAAACTCCACCATACCTGTTGTGCAGTATAAACTAATCTTATGTTATCCCAAACCAGTGTAAATATTCAAACCAGTTACGTATTACCAACTTGTATCCGTGACGGGAGACGTCATCGATGTGGCTCCATACCTTTATCCGAATGGGAGGACTTATGCAACCCGACCCAGGAGCTGCCTCAACCATGTGTGCATGATTTTGCACTTCTGCTCCTGAGAGATAGAGGAGCTCGAGTACGGGGTTGGCGCATCTTCCAGGAAGGCCGTTCTGGGCTATGGCCTAAAAAAGACCTTTGTTCTGGTTGTACGGCCTTCAAGCTTTCACCAGCTTCAGTGCATCGTGGTTTGCTGGTGGGTGCGTAGGGGTGCTGCCGCCGGAGATGTGTGGTCTTGTGTGATGTGGCCTTCCTGAGCCCGATGGCCCTCGTCAAGCTCCTGCTGCTGGTTTTGTTGTTCCTGCACCCCCTGCACACTTGTGGTATCTTCAGCCAAAAACCCCTGTCTTCAGAGTCAGCCCAGAAGTGACTCCTAATGCTCCCCTTTGTCGAGGGAGATGCATTATGCAGCCCTCAATAAGGTGCTGCCTTGGGCGTCCTAGGACCCCATGGTGACTAGACTCCATATACCGGAGCATGTCACATTGGAGCATCTGCTCCATCAACCGCTCCATGCGGGATATGCGATCACAGTGCTCCCGCCGGCGGTGAGTCTTCACAGCCCGACTTGTCCGAGTCATTGGGCCTGTCCGACTTTGCTTGGCCTTCCCGTCAGTCTGAGGTGTCGATTCCGACTGTGCAGGTGCCAGGTCGGAGACTGATGATCGATTAGCGGTCCAGGTGTAGCCAACCGCTGCTGACTGCCTGCACTCCCTCGCAGTCAGTCTCCATTTGGACTTAGTCCATGGTTCCTTTCCTGTAACACATCCTCACAGAAATAGAACTAAACAACCTGAGAGTAAAGAATTTACCTGCAGGACCGGTTTTAAACCTTCTGCTGCGGGGGCAACGCTCCACCCCCCTTCGAGCTTGTTTTCGAAGTCATTGTATGCAGCTGGGGTTCCCTAGTAGTCAGGCCTTTCCCCCCGCCGTGCTGGGTATCCCCGCGGTTCCTGCAGCAGGGATAACCCCGCGGTCCATGTGAAAGGGATTGCCGCGATATACATTGTCGGGTGGTATCCCCGCTATATAGGTGCCACTGGCACCAGTATGAAGCCGCTGGCTCCAACGCCAACGGCCCGAGAGACGACTTCTCCACCGCCCGCTACCCATATTTCGGGGTCTTTCAAGCGGCTGTGTGTCGGGGTATCCCCGCTGTGTTTCCCAGGTGCCGGCACCAGTGAAGCTGCTGGCTCCAATGCCAGCGGCCCGAGAGGCTAATTCACCGCCGCCCGCTCCCGCCTTCCGCGGTCTTAAAAGCGGTTTGTGTCGCGAGGTATCCACGATGTTTCCCCCCCCCCCCCCAGGTGCCACCGGCACCAGTGAAGCTGCTGGCTCCAACACCAGCGGCCCGAGGCGAATTCACCGCCGCCTGCTCCTGCATTCCGCGGTCTTTAATGCGGCTATATGTCGGGTATGCCTGAGGTCGTGTATGCCCGAGGTATGCCCGAGGTATTCCCTTGACTGGGTCCTCCGGACTTCGCCCCGGGCTTTAACAGGACCTCTAAGTAGAGGTTCCTGTAGGAAGATAAAACCTGGAAAAAGTTTTAAAAACTTACCTTCAGGTCTGACTGTTGGCAGGAGAATCGCGTTCAGCCTGCCAGTCGTACGCAATGCGTTAGACGATATGACACGCATGCGTCCTGGTGGGTTCTTCACGTAGTCACTCACGTGACTCCGAAGTAAAATTGCTTTCCACCATCACATCACTCAATTTACATCTCTTGCCACTTCCCTTCTGCTATCTTATTACTCTCTCATCATTTTTTGTTAATGAATTAACTGGATGTTGACATAATTGGCAAGATCAATTACATTTATTGACCATTACCAAATGACAGCCAGTTGCCATGCTATTTCAAAGGGATGTTAAGAGACAGTCACATTGGTAGGATCACTTAAGGATATTCGTGAGCCGTGCAGGGTTTAGGAGCTCAATGGGTCAGGCAGTATTGTGGATAGAAACGAATGAATTACATTTGGGATCTCAAAACCTACTTCAGTCCATAGATGCTCCTTGACCCGCTAAATTCTTCCTCCAGATTATTGCTTCAGAACTTAACTTCTAATAAACCAGTCACTTAACGATTCTAATAGCCTTAAACTCTAGTCCTATTTCTAAGTAGTTTAAGAGTTCCTCTTTCATTCTGCAAACATACCAGTGTCGCATTTCCCTTGCCCATTTAAATCCACCACTGTGAAGTGGTAATAAGAGCTGAGTTGTTAATATCAAGAGACATAGCCCACAGCAAGGTCATTTTATTTTGTTCAAGCCAATTGGACTTTTATACCCATAATAACAATGTAAAACTAAGTACATGTTCGAATCTAGTTTCAAATGTGCAATATATCTGTAAATGGATGCACATTTGCACTTTTAGGCACTGATGATTTCAAAAAATTAAAGAGGAGCTACCATAAATATATCTAGGCTGTGAAAAAATAAAGAGAAAGTTTAAAAACAGACCTGTGAAAGTGACTTCAAGAATATGTGAGATTCAATTTCAAATGCACTGCTGAATATCAGAACTGGCATAAATGCATGAATAAGCAGTCTTGGGTTAATGTTTGCCAGAGTTTCAGTGTACAGATTAACCTACAAAAAATTCAGATAGATAAATTATGCACCTACAGTAATATACAAGTCCACAGTAACATTTTAAATTGACCTGCTTGAATACACTACCCAATATATTTATATAATACAAAAAATATGATGTTTTAGGTATCAGAAGACCATTTGCTTATCTAGTTTATCCTCTCAAATCACCCATAAGTTTCTTTATAGCATTTCCTCAATGTCCTGTACTTCTTTCTACATTTGAAATTCATTCAAACATTCTAGAAATTTGCCATCATTTTTTGATTTTAATCCAGTTTAAATTTAATCTTTTCTTTTAACTCTGTTAACTAAATAATGTTGCTTAATTCCCAAATCATGTCTCTCTTTCTTTCTTTCTGGCCAACTACACTAAACCAGCATTCATGTTTATTTACACATGATACAATATTTTGAAAGCCTCAAATGACTTTCGTAATTCAATTATAACCAGTTCAGTTTAGTTTATTATCACGTGTACCAAGGTACAATGAAAAGCTTGTGCTGCATGCTAACCAGTTAGAGAAAAGACCATACATGATTACAATCGAGTCATTCACTGTGTACACATACATGATAAGGGAATAACGTTTAGTGCAAGATAAAGCCAGTATAGTCCGATCAAAGATAGTCCAAGGGTCACCAATGAGATAGATAGTTCAGGACTGCTCGCCAGTTGTGGTAGGATGGTTCAGTTGCGTGATAATAGCTGAGCAGAAACTATCCCTGATTCTGGAGGTATGCGTTTTAACATTTCTACACCTTTTATAGAGGGAGTGGCCAGGGCGCAGCTCATCCTTGATTATGCTACTGGCCTCGCTGAGGCAGTGTGAAGTATAAATGGAGTCAATGAAAGGGAGATGGGCACAAAATACTGGAGTAACTCAGCGGGACAGTCAACATCTCTGAGAGAAGGAATGGGTAACGTTTCAGTTCAAGACCCTTCTGAAAGGGAGGTTGGTTTGTGTGATGGTCTGGCCTGCATCCACAATTCACTGCAATTTCATGCTGCCTTGGATGGAGCTGCCAAAACAAGCTGTGATGCTTTCAATGGCACATCTGTGGAGGTTGGTGAGAGTTGTTGGAGACATGCCAAAGTTTTCGAAGGAAGTAGAGGCGTTGGTGTGCTTTCTTGGTCGTGGCTTCAATATTGGGTGGTCCACGAGAAGTTGGTGATATTAACTCCTAGGACTTTTAAATTTTCAACCATCTCTACTTCGGCGCCATCAATGCAAACTGGAGTATGTGTACTGCTTTGCTTTTGAAGTCGATCATTATCTCCTCCTCTTGCTGACATTAACCTTCAAAACAAAAGAAAACTGGTCCTATTTTATCCTGTACCTAAAGCATGATCAATGCATCATGGGCTAAAATTCAGTAGCACACCTCTTGCAGCTAGATTTAAAAAACCTAGGAGAAAATGATCAATTTTATACAAAATATGCATCCTGGACTTGCATTTCCTCAAATAATCAATCAATTTGCATTTTGCAGGTAGCCTTTAATCCATGAATTGCTGTTGTAACAATTTTATTGTTTCAATTTTCAGTCACAATTCTGCTTCAGAATACTCTACGTTAAAGTAAAATGCAATACACTGCAGTTACAAGTTAAACATACCTTTTGCCACGTAGATTGTCTGCTCAAACACATAGTTTACTGTATCATAAATCCCAATACTGACAAGGGTTTCAACTGACAGATGCTAGAATTATAATCCAAAGTTCTCCAGATATCTGCATTATTCTCCACTTTAAGAATTGGCCTCAATCAGAACATATAGTGTATCATATAATAATGTAACATAACATAATGTATGACCTCCATAGTAATTCTAATTTATGCCTAACATCAAGCCAATCTTATGAATAGGTTTATATAGCATTTTCAAATATTTAATTCAATAAAAGTTTATAATAAAAATATAGATGATTAAGTAGGACTATTGGTGTGATGATTCAGGAATGTTATTGTTGTCATCAAGTATAGTTTTTTCTTTGACTGGATAGCATGCAAATTAAAGGTTTTCAATGTACTTCAGTACATGTGACAATAATAAACAAATCTAATTATATGATCTCCTTATCTAAATAGAGTATATGAGAAGCCAATATTATGAAGGAAACTTTCAAATCCAAAAGTGGCATTCAATCAATATTTTGTTTGAAGATTTTTTTTAAATGTTAACTCTAACATTACAATAAGATTGAGATTCATACCAATGGATATTTGATACTTAATGCTCCAAAACCAATACCAGCCATACAGACAAGTACTGTGTATGGAAGCTTTATTCTTTTCAGTGCAGTTCTGATCACAGCTGGAAAATAGAGCACAGCAAATTTTAGTAAGCTAAATAAAAGACCTCACATTGATACAATCATCAAATAAGCAAAGATTTTAATAATTATAAAAACATTTTAAAAAAACAGAAATTAATTCAGAATATTAAGTATTAAGTTGGGAATTGCGACATTTTATATAAACCATTTGATTCAGGAACCTGTCACACAAGTCCTTCATAACAATTACTGGGTTTGCATTGCATTCTGAAAAACGCCAATGCAATTGATTAAGTGGCAGCAAAAGAGAGCGATGGCGGACGACATGGGCAAAAATACAGAATTCAGAGATGGAAATAAAATTCTGATATTTGAATCACTTTCATACATTCAATTAACTTTTGTTCTTTTGAATGTCTTCAATGAAGTTTGTGTTTATGTGCCTCATCTAAAAGCCTCAATTTATTGTCTTTTCAATATTTTCTTTTCCCAGAGCTATCCCAGAGTGGACTAAACTTATATTGCACTGTCTAGGTGTGTGCAATGCATCTAATATCCAGCTACACTGAGAAGTACTTCCCCCCAATTTGGTTTTCACCATACCAATTCTTCGCAATAATTTCTGAAAAACAAGACAATAAAATAAAGGTATCTTTGACAAAAATTCTGTGTCTGCAAAACTTCAGAAAGTATTTTAAACTCATGGAGATTTTCCAGTATAAAAAGAGTACAGTATTTAATATTTGAAGAAAAATTTATTTTGAAGATACATTTATTTTACTCAATTGACTAAGCAAAACTGTAAATCTAAGGGCACATCGAACAATCCCTATTCCAGGCGTATACTGGCCCTATCCCCAAACTCGAACTCCACCATGGGGAGGTTGCACGGCAGTCGAGGTCATGACCCGTGACCCGCACTGTTGCTACGCAACGCCTTCTGGAGTACATGGGGTGAACGTCAGGTAAGCATTTACTATGGCTGCTGCAGCTGGCCCTTCTTCTGTCCCAACATCCGGACTCCACGCTGACTGGTTCCACACTCGCGGTCCCCGAGTCGTTTATCCCCGTGGCCAGGGTTGGGGAAGGGGGGTGGGGGTGGAGGAGGTCGGGGTGCCGGTGCAGCGCGGTCAGTGACTCTGAGTGGGCGGAGTGACCAGACTGTATCCAACTCTGCTGCAGCTGACGGGGACATTGTCAGGTTTTCGCCCCGTGTGTCCGCTGCCCAGAGCCCCGGCCCCGTGTATGGGCGCTGTCGACCCACAGCCCGTGACAGTGCGGCCGCACAGTGGGAGGGTGGGCGGAGGGCGGCCGTGGCCGAACAGTGCTGAACCCGGGGGGAGAGTGGGGGCTGTCCCGAGGGATGCGTTCCTTCGGTCGCTTACGACCTTGGTGCTCGGGTTCAGAGCAGATACTAGAGCATTTGGTTCAGAGCGCTCAGTCACCCTCCAGAATTATTTTAACAGGTAAGAAAGTAAACGTTTTGTGTGTTAACAGTGTATGCCGGAGGCTGCCATGTCCTCCAGAAGGATTGAGGACGTGCGTCACACCCTTTGCGTCACACCCTTTGACCCGATGACCTTACACGCAACCCCCCCCCCCTCCTATAACTGACGACTGCTTTGGGGCTAACCTCCTGTACCCATGCAGAACTCACGGACTTCATTAACGTCACTACTAATTTCCATCCTGCACTCAAATTCACTGGGACCATCTCCGACATCTTCATTCCGTTTCTTGATCTCACCGTCTCCATCACAGTAGATAGACTATCGACTGACATCTATTTTAAACCTACTGACTCCCACAGCTATCTAGACACTTCTTCCAATGCTGCCTCCTGCAAAGACTCTATCCAAGTCCTCTGTCTACGCCGTATTTACGTATAAGATGAGGTGTTCCTTACCAGGACATCCGAGATGACCTCATCCTTTAGGGAATGGGGGGTCCCCTCTTCCATCAAAGATGAGGCCCTCACATGGGTCTCCTCAGTATCCCACAACTTCGCTCTCACTCCCCCTCCTCCCAGTCGCAACAGGGACAGTCCCCTTAGTCCTCACTTTTCACCCCATCAGCTGTCGGGCACAGCACATAATCCTCCGACTTTTATGCCACCTCCAACGGGATCTCACAACCAGCCACATCCTCCCATCTCCAACTCTTTCGGTTTCCAGAGACCATTCACTCCGCAACTCCCTGGTTAACTTATCCCTTCCCACCCAAATCACCCTCTCCCCAGGTTCTTTCTCCTACAACTACAGACACAACACCTGTCCTTACACCTCCTCCCTCGACTCCGTTCCAAGGACCCCGACTGTCCCTTCAGGTGTGGCAGAGGTTCACTTGCATCTCCTCCATCCAACCTTATCTACCGTATCCGCTGTTCCAAGTGTGGACTCCTGTATATCAGTGAGACCAAGCGCAGGCTCAACAATAGTTTCGCTGAACATCTCCGCTCAGATTGCCTTGGCTTCCTTGATCTCCCAGTTGCTAACTCCCACTCCCATTCCTGTAGGGAGGTTTCACGGCAGTCGGGTCACGACCCATGACCCGTACTGTTGCTACGCTACTCCAAATGGATTACACGCGATGTACTGCAGGTAGGCACTTACCATTGTTTCCAGAGTAGCGGGCCCGTTAAAACCCGCTGAAATTGTCAATTTTTGCGCTGTAAATAATTATGGAAATCGGGATAAGCGTGTGAGACATTTAGCCTACTTCAGAATTCCAAAAGTGAGGAGAAATGACGGTAGATAGAAGCGAGAGCAGAAGGGGCAACAACAGCCAGAGTGCTTAGTGAACATTGGCCGTTTGCTCACTGCATTTCATCAACAGTAAGGCAGTATTTGTGTTTTTACTTGATTCCTTTGGCATCTAAAAAGTTTCAGAAGTGATAAATCTGGCTGTAATTTTTTTTAATCGCCCATGGTTCTCGTGGGTTTTTACATACAAAATGAAAACGCACATGAAGAAAAATTTACAGCCAGATTTATCACTTCTGAGAATTTTTAGATACCAAAGGAATCAAGAAAAAACACAAATAATGCCTTACTTGATGAAATGCAGTGAGCAAACGCGATAATTCCCAATATTTTCAATATTTACCAAGCACTTTAGCTGCTGTAGTCCCTTCAGTTCTCGCTTCTCTATACCTTCATTTCAGCACCTCATATTTCACTTAGGCTGCTTACAACTCAGCGGTATGAATATTGATGTTTCCACCTTCAAGTAACCTTTGCTCTCTCTCTCTCTCTCTCTCTCTCTTTCTACAACCATCCTTCATCCTAGTTCGCAAACTAATTTTAGTCCTCTTGATTACATTTTTACTTTTTGGATGCCTCGTTGTCACCTTCCCCTCAGATAACAATGACCCATTCTACATTTTCCTTGAACCTCGTCCCCTTTGATCTCTTGTTTTCACACCTTACCCTTCCATATCCCTGTTTCCCACCCCCCTGACTCAGTCTGAAGAAAGGTCTCGAACCGAAACGTCACCCATTCCTTCTATCCAGAGATGCTGCCTGTCCCGCTGAGTTACTCCAGCATTTCGGGTCTATCTTCAAGAAAACCCAACTCATTTTCTCCGTTACTTCCTTCCCTCAGATTCTGAAGATATGCACTGAACCGTTGGATTGTGAAAAGATTAAAATCATCAATTCAACTTCGTTTGGCACATTAAACTAGTCGGCATGGGCCTGTTTCTTTGCTGTCTGGTGCTACAACTTATAACAAGTTGGCGATATGCAGAGTACTGCCCTGCAGACTACAAATCCAGAAGAAGATTCAGAAGATTAATGCTCCATCAACATAAATTGCAGTTCTTACATTACGATCGCAAGGATTTTACCTCCCAACAGAAAGGATCCAAAGATGAATAGAATGACACGTGGCATATCTTCGCTCATGATTCTGAAATCATCTCTTTTGAAAATCCCGTGTGCACTCTTTTCAAATGCTCCAGAGTCCAAGTCGAGTATTTTCACTTGATCACCATCTTCACCGAGTCTGTGCCGTGACCAGCCTCGCGTAAAGTTGAGCAACACGTCCATGATTCACACTTGTCTAATGGCGCCCTGTCCGGCAGTTCACCACCCGCGCGCTCCGAATTCCTCATACGTTTGAACGGGGTACCGACCAGCGCATGCGACTCCGTGAGCGAATGAGCGTGCGATTCCGAGACACGTGTTTCGCTGACCACTCCATTTCCCTCGCTCCCCCTTCCCTTTCCCCCTCCCCCTTTCCCCCTTTCCCCCCTCCCCCTTTCCCCCCTCCCCCTTTCCCCTCTTTCCCCCTCTTTCCCCTTTCCCCCTTCCCCCTTCCCCCCCCCCCTCTCCCCCCCCCCCTTTCCCTCCTCCCCTTTCCCTCTTCCTCCTCCCCCTTTCCCTCTCCCTCCTCCCCCTTTCCCTCTCCCTCCTCCCCTTTCCCTCTCCCTCCTCCCCTTTCCCTCCCCCTCCTCCCCCTTTCCCTCCCTCTTTCCCTCCCCCCCCTCTCCCTCCTCCCCCTTTCCCTCCCCCCCTTCTCCCCCTCTCGCGGTGGGGAGTTGATAAGCAGATGGTTGGAACAAAGGTCAGAGATTAAAGCAGAACGTGTGACACAGACGGCTGAAGAGTTGCAAATTGTGAAGCCAGAGGAAGAAATGGAAAGGGAGGGGGGAAATGGGTGTGAGTCCAGGTGATGAGCGAGGTTACCTAAAATTGGAGAATTCAATGTTCATACCTTTGGGTTGTCAGCTACCCAAGCAGAATATGGGGTGCTGTTCCTCCAGTTTGAGTTTCACTATGCCAATGGGAGAGACCCAGGACAGAAAGATCAGTATGGGAATCTGAAGGGGAGTTAGAATGGTTAGCAACCAGGAGATCCAGTAGACCGTGATGGATCACTGAGTTACACCAGCACTTTGTGTCCTTTTGTGTAAACCAGTGTTGTGTTCGATAAATCACCGGATTCAGACAACAGAGTTAGATTCACTAAGTAATTTATTACACTACTAAATAAGGCACATGCACTCACGTATCCCCAAATATCCCCGTACGCACTCACAAACCCCGAGTACAGAGCAGAGCACGCCGCAGTATGTTTCTGTTCTCAATCACCTGGCACCGTTCGTGACACGGTCCAAGGTTGGGGCTGTCTCCTCGAAAAGGCGACTGACACCATCCTTTACGGCATTTCTTATCAGTGCAGACCATGCCACTGCCTCCTCCCCGAGCCAATCATAAGCCCTCCTTGTCTGCAAAGTTTCTATGCTACTGGAGGCAGGGGGCGATGGTGGTCTACCCAACTATTACTGTTGTGTTTTGTTTACCAACACTACGCTTTCCCATAGAATGGCCTGAGAAAGGCTACGCTGGTGTGAGAAGAGTCAGACCTGTGTGAGAAGAGTCAGACCTTCTCAGGCATTGTAAGTTCCCACCCATGGAGGTACAGAAAATATCTCCCACTGTTTGGAAAACAGTGTGTTTGTATCTTGTTTTCAAGGGGTTATGGAATGCAGTGCTGCTAATTTAGCTGATAACTCAATTTCCCATTTTAGCTGAAATTGTCTGTTAAACCCTTACACAACAACCAGCATCTGCAGTTCCTTATTTCTACAGTCTGAAGAAGATTCTGATCTGAAAAACCACCTACCCATGTACTCCTCAGATGCTGCATGACCTGCTGAATTACTCCAATGCTTTGTGTTCTACTCAATGCAGGAATTGTTGTGCACAACAAGAGTTAGTCTTTTCCTCAGAAAACATTCTAGTTATGCTCTTTATTCTACCTCCGGTCTATCTTTCCTCTGGTTCACGTGTTAAGTGTTTTGCTCCCATTTTAATTTTGTGCTGTATTTCTTTCCCTGATCCTACAGTGGTGTCATCTGCAAACTTCTAAATTGATTTGGAGTATAATTTGTCCGCTTGGTCGTGACATGTAGGCAGTATTATAAGGGGCTGAGAACTCATAATTTCGGGGCACTGAAAATTATTGTGGAAAAAGTATTGTTACCTATCCTCACTGATTGTGGTCCATGGGTCAGAAAGTCAAGAATCCAGAGGCAGATTGATGTGCTGATACCTGGATCCAGGAGTTGGAGATGAGCTTGGATAGGATTATGTAATTGAAGGCGGTGCTATAGTCAATAAATAGGATCTGATATAGGTGTTCCTGTCATCTAGATGTTCCCCAGATCAGTGTAGGAATTGGGAGATGGCTCCTGCCATGGATCTATTGCGATGGTGAACAAATTACAGTGGTTCATGGTTGTCTCAGAGGCTTAAGTTAATATGTGCTATCAACAGTCTCTCAAAGCATCTCATGATGGTTGATGTCAGAGCTACTAGATGGTAGTAATTGAGGTTTAGTTCAAGGTTTATTATTGTCACTTGTACCGAGGTACAGTGAAAAGCTTTGTTTTGCTTGCTACCCAAATAGATCAGATATACTATGCATAAATACAATCAAGTCAAACTCAAGTACATTAGTTAGAGCGAAGTGTGCAGAAAATAGAGGCACTCCACTTTGCTTTTCTTTGGGACAGGAATGATAGTTGTCTTCTTGAAGTATGTGGGAACTTCAGAATTGGTTAGGGATAGGTTAAAGATGTCTGATCAGTTTTGCCAGTCACCGACTCCATCTGCGCGAGTTGCTCTCTGTGGATTCACTCTCAGGAAGACCAATCTTGTATCTGTGACAGTGAACATGGATACAGGCACACCCAAATCCTTCCACCGACCTTCTGTTCAAAGCGTACGTTGAATGTATTGAGCTCGTCGAGAAGGATCACGTTGTTGTCAGCGATACTGTCTGACTTCATTTGTTGCCTATTATAGCATGCAAGCCTTGCTACAATCGATGGGTGTCCTGGGATTCTAGCTTGGACCGAAATTTCCTTTTGGCATGTCTGATTGCTTTGCAAAGATCATAAATAGATTTCTTGTGCCATTTGGGATTGTTTTCAAATCCTGCAGACTTAAGATTTCCCCTGAGAGTGGAATCGTGGTTCATCCACAGTTTTTGGTTGGGGAATACTTGTATTGTCTTCTTTGGTACACATTTCTCCACACACTTCGGAGGAGGAGCCATCTTGGGGAACGGCTGCTAACCAGCAGCTGTCCGTTTAATTCGCTTTTTTTAAAAGTTTTGAGTAAGTCCTGTGTTTCGTCCGTTGGAGAAATGGACTTTTTAATGTGGGGGGTAGGGGGCAATTCTACTTCTAGGTCCCTACCTGGTCGGTGAGGCAGCTTATTCTCCGGGCTGCCCGTCGACCCGTCCTCGTGGCCTACCAGCGGGCTTGGAGCGCCGTTTCCTGGCGGGGACTGCCCAGCACCTCGGCTTCGGTGGCGGCACAGCGCTGGAGCGCTTTCGTGGAGCGGAGCGGGCGATTCCTTGCCTGGGTCGCCGCGCTGGATCGACGCGCTGGAGCTCCGGTGAGCTGTGATCGCCGAGTTCAACACCTCCGGGCTGCGGGTCTGCGGAGCAGAGCGGGCGGCGCCGACTTTAACATCGGGAGCCTGGGTGCTCCAAACCGGCGCGGCCTTGTCGGCTTCGGAAGCCGCGGTCCCCAGTCAGGAAGCTGCCGTTCCAGGTGGTCCAGCCGCTGAGAGGACTCTCCCGACGCCGGTGAGAACGGCCAGGAACATCGGGCCTCCGTAGAGGCAATTGCGGTGGCCTCAATAGACCTGACTTTGGGTGAACTGGGGATGGGGACTGGACATTGTGCCTTCCCTCACAGTGGTAATCCATTGTGGGGGGATGATTTTTTTGTCTGTAAGTAAACCTGTTAGTCTTTGTCCAAGATGGCTGTCGGAAGGGAGAGTGGACGCTGGCGCGCTTTAGCTGCCGCTGCTCTCTCTTCACACTGTGTTTTTGATTTTTTTTGTTTTTGGACTGAATTCTGTTTTTAATTTGTGTCTCTGTGATGTCTTTATTATTTATTTTATTCTGATTATATGTTTTATTATTCTTGTTAATCTCTGTAAGGTGTCCTTGAGATTTCTGAAAGGCGCCCAAAAATAAACTAAGATATGGGCATAATACTTTGAAGGTGGGAGGTTAGGTTGAGAAAGTGGGTAAAACATTTGTCATCATGGGTTTAATAAATGGAGGTATTGAATACAAAAACATTGCCTCCAATTCTGTTCATTGTACTGTGGTAATCTGAAAACTCAAGAGGAAGTGTAAAAAGAATTATGAGAATAGCATCAAGATTTCATTTACAAGGATAGCCCATAAAATCGGATGTGGTTCTCCTTGGAGCAGATATGAGGCATTTTTAATACATTTATAAAACCTTGGCAAAATAGAGGCAAATTGGGAAATTGGTGGTGGCTTCAAGGACCATTTTGATCTGTAATACGGATTGGCTTGTCACGAGGGAGGGAGTAATGATACATTTTTGATACCTAATCCGGAAATGGTGTATATTCACATTTTTGCAAATGTATAATTTAGAAAGTCATCTGTGCGGCACAGATAATATCAAACTTCTGAGAAGCAAAAAAAATATCTAAATGTACATCCCTCTGTTTGATTTGACCAGCAGTTCATTGAAAATGCAATTTGAGTTTTGTGCAGTCAGCACTCACCAAATGTAATTATGTGCTATGTGTCTCTCTGCAGCCAAATTATCTGAAAGTATACTTAACCTATTTAAATAGGTGCAATTTTGGTTCTGGTGTGGTGACATACAGAGTAAATAGAGCTTGTGACATGGAAGAGAAATTCATGATGTCCATGACCTCCCCTACACAGTGCATCGCTTCCACTGGTCTTTCAGAGAACTTATGTTATGCCAGCAATCATTCCAATCGAGAGCCTGCTGTGTTAGATCAGTAACTGCAATCGCTTTAAAAGATTCAAACTGCTGAGCTCAAAAGAAAACGTATCACGTCCAAGTCAAGGTATGATCACAAGACTCAAACATTGATATTCAATTTAATTTGCTTTTCTTGACACACCCGGGCTATTTCTCTAACGAACGCTTCCAAAGAAATCTTAACGCTTTGTTCTAACGTTCACTTTCAGATGCCGAGCTATGCCAGTCTCGTGTGTGCATCTTTCATCCTGTGCATGGACATCTCTCAGTCCTTTGAGGTTGCTCTCGCTGTTTTTGTAGATTTCTGTTTTCCGTTAAGTGCTCCTTTATTTCTGTGCGTTTAGCCAAGGTTACTTAATTTTACTTTAGAGATACAGTGTGGAATCAGGCCCTTCAGACCACCGAGTCCGTGCCGACTAGCGATCACCCCATACACTCTAGGGACAAGTTACCGAAGCCAGGTCCCTAACGGTCTCTCAGACTTTGTAGGTTTTGGAGTGTGGAGGAAATTGGAGCACCCGGAGAAATCCCACGTGGTCACAGGGAGAACGTAATAAACTTCGTACAGACTGCACCTACACTCAGGATCGAATCCGGGTCTCTGGCGCTGCAAGGTAGCAAGTCCACCACTGTACCTTTGTGCCGCACTAATCTTTGACATTATTGGGAATAAACATCATCATGTGAATGAACATAGATCTGTGTGTTTAAGAGTTTCTCCCAATAATGTTGAAGATTATTGGGGGGAAAAAACAAGACGTCTGTGAGACAGGAATGTCTAATGTACAATTGTTTGAAATAATATGCTGTGGGAATAGGAAATGTAGTGTTGACATCAAGAAATGACTAAAAATGTTGTCCAAGTCCTTGGCAGATTATTTAACATTTGTGGGAGTAATGGTTCTAACTCAAATGTTACACTTCTATGAATTGATAAAATAATTATTATGAAAATGGCTGGCTAATTGAGGATCAGTTAAAATCAGCGGACAAATTATCAAGTACCTGATAATTCTGGTATTTATATCCCTTAGTCCGTTCAGTGAAAACACGACTAGAATACTTTAAATCATCCTTTATTTCACCATGGTGACCATATTTCTCTGTACCGCCCTGGGAAGCTCTCCCAGTGGATCACAGAGAAGCACATGTGCTCAAACAAAGGAATTAGAATATATATATGGTTGATACAGTGGGAGGTAACTTACAAAGGGTGGTGATTCTAGACCAATAACTACAGTACATGGTTATATAGGTGGGGACAATCTTTCTACCCAATTACAATCATACACACCGTAGTACATCTTAGCCAATTACAATAGCATTAAACATCATATAAACATCACATGTTTTCCAGGAAAAATTGTCACAGCAAAGATAATGAAACGTAACTAAATTATGTAAAAATAAATTAATTAAAACTCAGAATACTTAACCCTTAGTCCTAAAGTATCCCCAATTCTACATATTCTCATTCCTCCCTTTTATCATTCCATGATAACTCCCCATGTTCCTACCTATTTCTATCCTTCACAGTCATTCAAACTCGTCCTGCACCTTATCAACATACTCAGTCTTTGCTTCATCACATACTTCATCCTGTCTTACCAATAACATTCTCAGAGCACCTATGCCTTCCAGTGCTGTCTGCATTCTCCCCGATACACATTTTACAACTGCTAATCCTACAAAAATACAAATACTCACAATAGCTAGGTACATAGCCATGTTGATTAGCCAGTCTGACCAACTTCCGAAGCCCCAATTACCCCAGTCACTTGCTTCCTTCATGTTATCCAACTGTTCTCTTATTAGCACCGCCATTCAATGTTATCATAGCTGATCATCCACAATCAGTACCCCATTCCTGCTTCTAACATGTCCAAACCCTTAACAATCCTATACGTTTCAATAAGATATCCTCTCATCCTTCCAAATTCCATAGTATACGTCCTGCTCTCCAAAACTGCACTCAATACTCCAGGTGTGGGCTTACTAGTGCCCTGTAAAACTGCAGAAGGACCTCATTGCTCCTAAACTCAAATCCCCTCACAATTAAGGCCAACATGCCACTAGCTTTCTTTACTGCCTGCTGTACCTGCATGCTTACTTTCAGTGACTAATGTACAAGCACACCCAGGTCTTGTTGCACCTCTCCTTTTCCTAATCTGACACGATTCAGATAATAATCTGCCTTCCTGTTCTTGCCACCAAAGTGAATAACCTCACATTTATCTACATTATACTGTATCTGCCATGCATCTGCCCATTCACCCAACCTATCCAAGTCCCCCTGCATTCTCATAGCATCTTCCCCACAGCCCACACCGTCACCCAGCCCTGCGTCACCTGCAAATCTGCCAATGCCACTTGCAATCACCCCATCTAAATAGGCACAGGGACCTTTACTCCCTCTTTTTGACATGCATAATCAAATTTACAAGGAGCATGGTAACATGGCAATACTCCATAATTATGATTCTCCATCCTTGCTATTGCCATCACATTGCTGTGCATCTCCTTCCCATAGGTGATAGATTGCATCGGCATACTTTGTTTTCCCCAGACCTGATGGCTATCAATGTCCCAAGATAGGCGAACAACAACGGTATGTCCATCGTGATTTATCCTAGAAAAGGATTTCTTAAAAGAAAGAAAAGGTTAGCGTTTTATGTCTTAGGCACCACACTGACAATGTTACAGTGACAAAAGTGAACCCACGCGTCCCTCCCCTCCACCTTAGCTGCGGAGGGATTGTTAGAAGGACCTGGTAAGGTCCTTCCCACTGAATGTCCAGTCTCTTCCTCATCCAATTCTTAATCATTACATAAGTACACGGTTCCATTTTAGACGGAGTGGTTCTAGTGTACATCTTTTAATGCCCTGGTTAACGATAAAATATAGTTAGTCATTTCCATTGTCATGTGATGAAAGTGAACAGCCTTCGGAGTATTCTGGTTCCATGGTGTTCTTAGTGGACGGCGGGATGCAAACAGAAGCCTCCACGTGGCGCATCCCAGGCAATGTTGATGACAGAAACTGTACCCCAGTGACTGACTGAAGTAGCCAATTCTGCAACCACCGACCGTCAACCGTCACTGACCAACCGGAAAGAGGTGATATAGAAGATGGCTGGACACGAGGAAGAAGAGTGGACGGCCATATACAATCTCTGCTGGACTCAACCGAGCCTTCCCTGCTGGGGTGGTACACATCCGGAATAGCGCCACAGGGAGTAGTTTAAGCCAATTGGTCCCTGTTTCAATCTGTAATTTGGCAAGTTTATTTTTCAATATTTGATTGGCTCGTTCAATGAACCCAGCAGCCTATGGCCAATAGGCACAATGTAATTACTGTTGGATGCCCATCTGAACACAGAATTCTTTGGTCACCTTTCCCACAAAATGAGGACGATTATCCAAACTGAACCCAGTTGGGATTCCATACCGGGATATAATTTCTTTCATAAGTACTTTAACAACCTTATAATCTTTGTTGTCCACGGTGGGATAAGCTTCAATCTATTTACTAAAGACTACAATAACTAATAGATATTTATAAAACAAAGCTAAGTTCTAATATGTTGTTATTCTGTACCAATTCATTCTGTCCCCTTATTCGTTCTAATTACACTAACATGGCCTCTCTTATCTGCTCCACTAGAGAAAGCCTGTCTGAGAGAAATACAAGGCCACACGATCTTGTGAAGTATCTCAGCAAGCAATGCAATAGCAATTAGCTCTTTCATGCTTTGTGATTCATTTTGGCCAAAGATTTCACACAAAACAATTAGATTCCCACAACACAAAATTTACACTTCAAAATAAATTCCACAAATAAAACAAATTCCACAATAAAATAAATTCCACAATACCCCTCCACAAAACTCAAGAGTATTTTAGAAAGACAAAAGTTAACAATGATTTCAATAGTAAATCTGAAGAATCTGAAGTGAAAGCACTGGCAGCAGAATCCTGTCAGCAAAAGAATGCTGTTATCAGAAAAATGTGGTATCCTCCTTACTTCTTCAATTTTAAAGCCAAATCATACAAACTTAAACAAAAGCATAAGCAAATTTAAGGAAGAATATAAGCAAACTTAAGCAAAAATTAAGTCACTATATACAAAATTAGACCACACAAACTTAAACAAAAACATTCAATAAAACACTTTGACTTAACAGAATTTAGAGCAGAATTTTTTTGATCGCAGTCCTGAAATACCACAGACACCCCTTCCCACTTCTACCTCGGCGCTGGTTTTGAAGTAATTTGTCAAATTATTACTTCAGCCCGAAACGTATTTCCTATTACCTCAATACTGAAATGTTCCCTCAGCTAAACTCTTTTTATCAATATAACCAACCCAATATCAGTATTCTTCAGACTACTAACCTCAGTCTCTTCGGGAAGCTTCTCGAAGGCCAGCGAATTGCCGAGCAGCTGGATCAACAAATCGGAGGAAAATCGATGGAGTAAAATCACTCATCGGGGGCCCAATTCCTAGATTCCCTGACCCAACACTCAACCCTTTTACCGCAAACCTGTGAGGGCCTCCTCTGAGATCCCGGACGAGCCCCCAAATGATAATTCCGGTATTTATATCCCTTAGTCTGTTCAGTGAAAACACCGACTAGAATACTTGAAATCATCCTTTATATCACCATGGTGACCAGGTTTCTCTGTACCGCCCTGGTAAGCTCTCCCAGTGGATCACGGAGAAACACATGTGCTCAAACAAAAGAATTAGTATATATATGTGGTTGATTCAGTGGGAGGTAATTTACAAAGGATGGTGATTCTAGACCAATAACTATAGTGTCATATGGTTATATAGGTGGGGACAATCTTTCTACCCAATTACAATCATACACAGCATAATACATCTTAGCCAATTACAATAGTATTAAACATCACATGAACATCACATGTTTTCCAGGAAAAATTATGTCACAGCAAGGATAATGAAACTTAACAAAATAAAGAAATTAAAACTTAACTCAGAATACTTAAACCTTAGTCCTAAAGTATCCCCAATTCTACATATTCTCATACCTTTACTAATTCGACTGGATGCACAATTAGTTCTGATTTTGACTATTATAACTATAAATACAAAATATGTTGTTTTACATAAACTTTTGTTTTGTTACATCAATTGTATCTGGGCAATGTGAACAATTTTGAATTGGGGAGTGGGATTTAGGCAGGAAGTGTGAGGCAAGAACACCAACATCATAACCTGACTAACTCTTGCAGGTCATCTTTTCATTCCACCAAGCCGCCCAAAACAAGTGAGATTGTTACTGGCCAATGGACATGTGTAGATTAGAGAAAAAAGAGAGAGCCACTTTCTAACATGAAAGGATGGCAGACATGAATAGTTTCTGTAAAAAAAACCGTGTAAGTGAATTGAGGAAGCGAAGCACAAATGGTACCTGAAGAAACAACATTGCTCCTGCCATGTTCATAAAATAGCCACTTCTCTTTCCAGATCCTCTCCCGTTTCAGTCATTTGGCAGGGTCATGAAGCTTATTCTTTCCAATTAAAATTACACCAACAATATCGTCAGCTATCTATATATTTACAGGTTATCCAAGAGTTGCATTAAATTATGGGTAATTACCCTGCAAATTTCCAGAAGCATTTAAAAAGATTTAAATTACATAGCCTGTTAGCGATTTCTAGAGTCAGGGACTCTGCACTACACAACCTGACATGTCCTCCCTATTTCTCTCTGGTTGCCCTCCAAGTGCAGTGAGTCAGCTAGTTGTTTCTCTGCAATTTGTCCAATTAACTGCAGACAAGGTTAGGCAGTGGGTTAGAAATGCTTTTAACAGACTGAAGCAGGCTATGTTAAACAAATTTTCTTTGCCAGCATGTTATCCATATCCCTCCAAATACATGTGCCTATCCAAGAGCCCCTTAAATGCCACAATCATATCTGCCTCCATCACCACCCTTTGGCAACACGTTCCAGGCACCTTTCACTCCATGTAAAAACATTTGCCCTGCACATCTCCTTTGGATATTGCCCCTCACACTTTAAAGCTATGCATATTTCCTATATTTAAGAAAGGGGGGCTGGAACCAGCTCAAATTCAGCCTTGGAAAGTTATGTGTTGGGTTCTACTTTCAGTCCTTTAAAACATTAGCTTTCATGTTTACAGTGACGTGCTTAATTTTAGAAATAGATTTGGTTTTATTATTTGGGTGTACTGAAGACCATTGTAAAGATAATATTTAAATATTTCTCCAACATACAAAAGAAAAAGGGGTTGGACATTAAACAGTGTAGGATACCTAACCACCAAGGTGACCATGTGAGTATGGTGTGCAAATAGTATAAACTCTAAACATCATTCAGTACCTATTTAATAAATGTCAGCCTTTTAGCCCACCTCTGAATAGTAATGTACTCTGTCAATGAAACATCTTGGTAATTCGGCAAAATATGGTATTAGTTTAGCCTGTCTACTCAGGAACATGATGAGAAATTCCTGCTAATTCTTGTAAACCTATGAATTTCTTCCTGCTGCTGACAATCCAAAATGCAGGCTTTATCAACTTGGAATCATCCAATATACAGTACTATATTAAATTACCAAACAAATCCCATTCTGAGAGTTGAGAAAATTAAATTCAAATATCTGCAATTAATGCTGTAATCTCAGAAACTGTAACAATGAAATTACACGAATTGCCCTTCACTAATATTGTCAGGGAAATCTGCCATCCTAATGGTGAGCAAACTATAGAAATCAACTGATGGCAATGTAAACTTTCATTTGGAAAGGCATATTAATCAAGTACCACGATCGGTAGACAAAAATGCTGGAGAAACCCAGCGGGTGAGGCAGCATCTATGGAGCAAAGGAATAGGGGACGTTTCGGGTCGAGACCCTTCTTCAGACTGAATTGGGGGTGGGGGGGAAGAAGAAAGGAAGAGGCAGAGACAGTAGGCTGTGGGAGAGCTGGGAAGGGGAGGGGAAATAGGGAGAAAGTAAGGACTACCTGAAATTGGAGAAGGCAATGTTCATACCGCTGGGGTGTAAACTACCCAAGCGAAATATGAGGTGCTGCTCCTCCAATTTGTGGTGGGACTCACTCTGACCATGGAGGAGACCTAGGACTGAAAGGTCGGATTCGGAATGGGAGGGGTAGTTGAACTGCTGAGCCACCAGGAGATCAGGTTGGTTATTGCGAACTGAGCGGAGGTGTTGGGCGAAGCGATCGCCAAGCCTACATTTGGTCTCACCGATGTAGAGCAGTTGACACCGAGAGCAGCGGATGCAATAGATGAGGTTGGAGGAGGTGCAGGTGCTCCTGGAAAGACTGCTTAGGTCCTTGGATGAAGTCGAGGGGGGAGGTAAAGCGACAAGTGTAGCATTTCCTGCGGTTGCAAGGGAAAGTACCAGGAGAGGGGGTGGTTGGGTGGGAAGGGACGAATTGACCAGGGAGTTATGGATGGAGCACTCTCTGCGGAAAGCCAAAAGGGGAGGAGATGGGAAGATGTGGGATCCCGTTGGAGGTGGCAAAAATGTCGGAGGATTATCTGTTGTATGTGACGGCTGGTAGGGTGGAAGGTGAGGACAAGGGGGACTTTGCCCTTGTTACGAGTGTGGGGAAGGGGAGTGAGAGCAGAGCTACGGGCTATATAAGAGACCCTGATGAGAGCCTCATCTATAGTCAAAGAGGGGAACCCCCGTTCCCTAAAGAATGAGGACATCTCCCAAGCCCTGGATTTTTATATTCCTTTTGTTTTAGAATGCATTGCATTTGAGACAAGAGCTAAATTCCAGGACTAAATTACTACAAAGTTTGAATCTGCGGTGCTGCTAATTTTTCATCACATCGTGGCAGTAAAAACGTGAAAATATAGATTATGTGAAATTGAGTGTAGACATTGTTACTCATTGTTACTGGTAGGTATGACTAATCTGGGACTTCCTTCAGGTATTTTTAAAAGGTTTATGTCATGGACCTCTGAAGAAGGGTCTCAACCTGAAACATCACCCATTCCTTCTCTCCAGAGATGCTGCCTGGCCCACTGAGTTACTCCAGCATTTTGTGTCTACCTTCGATATAAACCAGCATCTGCAGTACTTTCCTACACATCATATTAGTTGAGGTGTCTTGAGCTTTCTTAGCCATAGATATTGTTATGGCATGTCCAGGTTGCGATATTTAAGTCTAGGAATTTGAAACTCTTGACCATTTCCACTTTTGCATCATTGATGCTGATTGGGGAATGTACTCCACAATGTTTCCTGAAATCAATAACTTGCTCCTTCATCTAGACGAAGAAGTTGTTGTCTTGGCATTATGTTACTAAGCTCTCTATCTCCTTCCTGTCCTTCATCATGTCATTTTTCGAGATCCAGTCCACTACAGTGGTGTCACCTGCAAACTTGTAAATGGAGTTAGAGCACAATTTGGCCGCATGATTGTGAACATGTAGGCAATATTATAAGGGGCTGAAAACATATCCTTTTGGGCACTGGAATTAAGATTTATTGTGGAAAATTTAATGTAGAGAGGATATGGGGGAGTCTTTCTACAGCCAGAGAGTGGTAAGTACCTGGAATACACGGCCTGGGAGAGTGTTTGATGCTGGTTTGCTAATTGCAATTAAGAAGTATCCAGATGAGCATTTGAATTACTTGGACATAGAAGGTTATGGACCAAGTGCTGGGAGATGGGTTGAAAACAGAAGGGTGCTCACTTGTCAGAGTGGACAAGTTGGAGGGAATGGGCTGTTTCCTTGCTATATTATTCTATGATTCAAAATGCAGAGAAACTAAGGTTTTAATGATAATAAGGGTCTCATGGTAATTAATATCACTAGAAAGGAAATATTGTAAAAGGTGGTCAAACTAAAACTGGGCAAATTCCCCAAGATTCTAGCAGAAATGATAGCAGAGACTGTGGATGCAAGAGCAAAGATCTTTCAAAATTCAATTAATTTTGGAAAAGTGCCTGCAAATTTGAAGGTAGCAAATGTAACAATACAATATCAAGAAAATCCATTCTCAAATTATGAGTCCATGAATGGAATTATTTGATCTATGTTTGGACTATGGATGTGAAAAGATCTGAAGCAGCCATTAAGCATGTGTAATAGGCCTGTATATGTATAATCTGTATTACTAAAAGTAAGATCTTGACCGCTTTTGACTCACGGCGATGTGATTTCCGAGAGAACGCCGCCACTTACGGCCGTCATTCATGGCCACCTCGCTCAGAGCCCCCCTCCTGGACTGGACTGGAGGATTTTTTCCATCGATCAGAAATCAGAGAGATATTCATGTTTTAAATTTTTTTACCATTCTCTCTGATGCCCCTGCTGGCGGCAGGGGGGAGAGACTATAAAACCCGGAAGTGTCGTGGCTCACAGTCTCTGCCAGACGGAGGAAACAAGAGGGTCACGGCTCTCTGAGTTGCGAATAACACTGAACGCACGTCTACTCCACGGTGAGTCCCCGGAATGTGGTTTTCAGCAAATGTGTTTGTTGTTTGCAAAGTGTTTGCCAAATAAGGCTAGCTTTTTAAAGGGCTTTCAACAAATGTGTTTTGTTGGCTTGCAAAGTGTTTTTGTCCAATTGGCTTGGCTTTTAAAGGGCTTGCTTGCAACAGTTTTCGGATGGATAAAGAGTGAATAAACATTTTATTAGATCAGGACTGTGTTTAATTTCAAAATTGGTGCTCATTCTGTGATTTTCGCTTAGTTGCAAGATGGCGCAGATGATGTCATTTCCGGTTAGCGGCATGCTGGTGCTGAGTGCGTCATTTCCGGTTTGTGGCAAGAAGCGAGAGGGTGATGTCAAGATGGCGCCGAGTGCAGGTGCCATTGAATAATTCAAGAGAACTGACTGCTCTGTCTATGGTGAGCGTGTTTGTTGGATGTTATTTAAAGCACGTTTTTGCTTCAGCAGCAGCAGCCTCTACAGGAGGCTTTAAACATAAGTTTTACACACTGTATATTCAACACGTTCTGAAGTTACTTGGCATTTTAGTATTGGGTGAGTGTGTGTGAGTGAATGAGAGTGTGTGTGTGTGTGTGTGTGTGTGTGTGTGTGTGTGTGTGTGTGAATGAGTCTGTGTGTGTGAATGAGTCTGTGTGTGTGTGAATGAGTCTGTGTGTGTGTGTGTGAATGAGTCTGTGTGTGTGTGTGTGTGTGTGTGAATGAGTCTGTGTATGTGTGTGTGTGTGTGAATGAGTCTGTGTGTGTGTGTGTGAATGAATCTGTGCGTGTGTGTCTGGGTGTGTGAATGAGTCTGTGTGTGTGTGTGTGTGCGTCTCTGTGTGTGTGTGAGAGTCTCTGTGTGAGTGTCTGTGTGAGGTGGAGGGTGTGTGTGATCAACAAATAACAAATAGTACGAATTAGCGCAACAGAAAGCCCCCCCCCCCCCCCCCCCCCCCACTGGCCAGCAATATTGGAATTGGTGGAGAGGTGGAATATTGCGTTGGGTGACCAGCCCTCCCGTGTGATGCTGGGACCCAACGGGTCCCACTTAGTCTCGTAGAATATTATAATGGGTCAGATCTTCTGCACCTACACTGGCTCCAATGCCTGATTCATGTCATACATTGCTCCCTGTTTCCAATACTGACATGTTTAAATATGCCCTCTTAGTTTCTGTGCTGTTGGTGGCACATGCACTGCTCCAGATTTCCCAGCTCTCAGACTAGAATACCAGGCGCTGAAAGCACAGCACACCTCTTTCTAGTCAATTGGAGACATACTGTACACTCCCAGAAATGAGTCAAGTGGTTATGGTTTTGTTATTTCTTTGTTAATATTAATGATTTTGAATTTGGGAATTTTTGTTTAGCTTTTATCAATGCAAAGATGATTGATATGCTAACTCTGTGTTCTGAAGATTGTTTAATGTTTGTAAATTTAAAAGAAATTCACAAATATTCAGTAACCTGAACCATATGACACTGAATGTTTGGAAACATCATAACATCTTTGACATTCACAACCATTCAACAACCCTCAGAATAAATAAATAGCAATATCAATCTCCTTTACATTCATAAAGCTTAAAAGCAAATCCATAAGTTATTTAAATCATAAAAATGTAAAGCCATGTGATTTTGGGGGGTGGTCCCATTGTTGTTGCAGGACTTCTGTGAATACAGCTGGCTGCCTGTGTTTAGATGCCCCCATGCTGCGTCGTGCCATGTCGAAATGCTAGGAGCAAGGCTCCATTAGAAGACTGCTCCTGACGCCATGCTGGAACGGGGACAGGGAAACATTGATTTTGGGCAACTGAAGATCTGCCTTAATTTGATTAGGCAGAGTCAACATGGCTTAATGAAGTAAAAAATCTCATTTGATTAATTTAATTGCTTTGTTATAATGCAATTTGGAAAGTAAACACTGAAAAAACAGTGAATATGATATTTGTGAATTTCAAAGAACATAATAAAGTACCATATGAAAATTGGTGCCTTTGAACTTGCATGTTTGGGGTTTACATATTAGCAAGAAATGAAGAATGGTGAAAGGACAAAACAGCAACAATCAAATGGTCATTTACAGATTGGCAGACTTGGTAGTTTGGTGCAGTAAACAGTAAGGAGGAAAAAGACGTCTTCAAGAGGGCATAGATGGGTGGAATGGGCATTCACATAGTGAATCTTAATGCGAATGAGTGCAAACGGATACATTGCCAGGAAAAACAAAGAATGACAACATAACCATATAACCATATAACAATTACAGCACGGAAACAGGCCATCTCGGCCCTACAAGTCCGTGCCGAACAAATTTTTTCCCTTAGTCCCACCTGCCTGCACTCATACCATAACCCTCCATTCCCTTCTCATCCATATGCCTATCCAATTTATTTTTAAATGATACCAACGAACCTGCCTCCACCACTTCCACTGTAAGCTCATTCCACACCGCTACCACTCTCTGAGTAAAGAAGTTCCCCCTCATGTTACCCCTAAACTTCTGTCCCTTAATTCTGAAGTCATGTCCTCTTGTTTGAATCTTCCCTATTCTCAAAGGGAAAAGCTGATCCACATCAACTCTGTCTATCCCTCTCATCATTTTAAAGACCTCTATCAAGTCCCCCCTTAACCTTCTGCGCTCCAGAGAATAAAGACCTAACTTATTCAACCTTTCTCTGTAACTTAGTTGTTGAAACCCAGGCAACATTCTAGTAAATCTCCTCTGTACTCTCTCTATTTTGTTGACATCCTTCCTATAATTGGGCGACCAAAATTGTACACCATACTCCAGATTTGGTCTCACCAATGCCTTGTACAATTTTAACATTACATCCCAGCTTCTATACTCAATGCTCTGATTTATAAAGGCTAGCATACCAAAAGCTTTCTTTACCACCCTATCTATATGAGATTCCACCTTCAAGGAACTATGCACGGTTATTCCCAGATACCTCTGTTCAACTGTATTCTTCAATTCCCTGCCATTTACCATGTACGTCCTATTTTGATTTGTCCTGCCAAGGTGTAGCACCTCACATTTATCAGCATTAAACTCCATCTGCCATCTTTCAGCCCATTCTTCCAAATGGCCTAAATCACTCTGTAGACTGGAAATCCTCTTCATTATCCACAACACCCCCTATCTTGGTATCATCTGCATACTTACTAATCCAATTTACCACACCTTCATCCAGATCATTGATGTACATGACAAACAACAAAGGACCCAACACCGATCCCTGAGGCACCCCACTAGTCACCTGCCTCCAACCCGACAAACAAACATCCACCATTACCCTCTGGCTTCTCCCATTCAGCCACTGTTGAATCCATCTTGCTACTCCTGCATTTATACCCAACAGTTGAACCTTCTTAACCAACCTTCCATGAGGAACCTTGTCAAAGGCCTTACTAAAGTCCATATAGACAACATCCACTGCTTTACCCTCGTCAATTTCCCTAGTAACCTCTTCAAAAAATTCAAGAAGATTAGTCAAACATGACCTTCCAGGCACAAATCCATGCTGACTGTTCCTAATCAGACCCTGTTTATCCAGATGCGTATATATATTATCTCTAAGTATCTTTTCCATTAATTTGCCCACCACTGAAGTCAAACTAACAGGCCTATAATTGCTAGGTTTACTCTTAGAACCCTTTTTAAACAATGGAACAACATGCGCAGTACGCCAATCCTCGGGGACTATTCCCGTTTCTAATGACACTTGAAATATTTCTGTCATAGCCCCGGCTATTTCTACACTAACTTCCCTCAATGTCCTAGGGAATATCCTGTCAAGACCTGGAGACTTATCCACTTTTATATTTTTCAAAAGTGTCAGTACTTCTTTTACTTTGAAACTCATAGTATCCATAGCTACTCTACTAGTTTCCCTTACCTCACATAATTCAATATCCTTCTCCATGGTGAATACCGAAGAAAATAAATTGTTCAATATCTCCCCCATCTCTTTTGGCTCTGCAGATAGCTGTCCACACTGTCTCTCCAATGGACCAATTTTATCCCTTGTTATCCTTTTGCTATTAATATAGCTGTAGAAACCCTTTGGATTTACTTTCACCTTACTTGCCAAAGCAACCTCATGTCTTCTTTTAGCTTTTCTAATTTCTTTCTTAAGATTCTTTTTACATTCCTTATACTCCACAAGCACCTCATTTACTTCATGCTGCCTATAATTATTGTAGATCTCCCTCTTTTTCCGAACAAGATGTCCAATTTCCCTTGAAAACCAGGGCTCTTTCCAATTTTTACTGTTTCCTTTCAACCGAACAGGAACATAAAGATTCTGTACTCTTAAAATTTCCCCTTTAAATTTCCTCCATTTCTCTTCTACATCCTTCCCATAAAACAAAATGTCCCAGTTCACTCCTTTTAAATCATTTCGCATCTCATCAAAGTTAGCCTTTCTCCAATCAAAAATCTCAACCCTAGGTCCAGTTCTGACCCTCTCCATAATTATATTGAAACTAATGGTATTGTGATCACTGGACCCAAAGTGCTCCCCAACGCATACCTCCGCCACCTGTCCCGTCTCATTTCCTAACAGGAGGTCCAACACTGCCCCTCCTCTAGTAGGTACCTCTATGTATTGCTGCAAAAAAACTATCCTGCACACATTTTACAAACTCCAAACCATCCAGCCCATTTACCGAATGTGTTTCCCAGTCTATGTGTGGAAAGTTGAAATCTCCCACAATCACTACTTTGTGCTTACTACTAATATCTGCTATCTCCTTACATATTTGCTCTTCCAATTCTCGATCCCCATTTGGCGGTCTATAAGTGTTGCTACCCCTTTCCCACTTCTCAGTTCCACCCAAATAGCCTCCCTAGATGAGCCCTCCAATCTATCCTGCCAAAGCACTGCTGTAATATCTTCCCTGACTAGTAATGCAACACCTCCACCTCTTGCCCCTCCAATTCTATCACACCTGAAGCAACGAAATCCTGGAATATTTAGTTTCCAATCACAGCTCTCCTGCAACCATGTTTCACTGATCGCCACAACATCATACTTCCAGGTGTCTATCCAGACTCTAAGCTCATCCACCTTTCTTACAATGCTCCTAGCATTAAAATATGCACATTTAAGAAACCCCCCGCCTCTTATTCTCTGTTTATTTCCTTTTTTTTCTTTCTCCTCTTGTGCCCGAGTGCTTCCCTTTTCTGCTTCCTGCCTCCCATTCTGTCTACTAGCTTTCTCTATTTGAGTCCCTCGCCCCAACCATTCTAGTTTAAAGTCTGCCCAGTAGCCTTTGCAAATTTCCCTGCCAGGATATTGGTCCCCCTCGGGTTCAAGTGCAACCCATCCTTTCTGTACAGGTCCCACCTTCCCCAAAAGAAGTCCCAATGATCCAGAAACTTGAATCCCTGCCCTCTGCACCAGTCTTTCAGCCACGCATTTATCCTCCATCTCGCTCCATTCTTACTCTCACTGTCGCGTGGCACAGGCAGTAATCCTGAAATTGTTACCTTTTTGGTCCTTTTCCTTAACTCTCCTCCCAACTCCCTAAATCCTCCCTTCAGGACCTCTTCCCTTTTTTTACCTATGTCATTGGTACCTATATGTACCACGACCTCAGGCTCCTCTCCCTCTGATTTCAGGATATCTTGGACGCGTTGAGACACGTCCGAGACCTTGGAACCAGGGAGGCAGACCACCATCCTGGTCTCCCGACTGCGTCCACAGAATCGCCTATCCGACCCCCTAACAATAGAGTCCCCAATTACTATTGCCCTCTTCTTTTTGTCCCTACCTTCAGGAGCAACAGGGCCGGTCTCTGTGCTGGAGGCCCGTCCACTCTCGCTACCCCCGGACAGGCTGTCACCCCCATCCGTACTCAAACAGGAGTACTTATTTCCAAGGTGTACCGACATTGGAGTACTCACTCGTCCCTGCCTCTGCCCCTTGCCCTTCCTTAGCGTGACCCACCTGTCTCTCTCCCGTGGTTTTGGAGTGACCACCTTCCTATAACTCCCCTATAACTCCCCTCTATGACCTCCTCACTCTCCCTGACCAGACAGAGGTCATCAAGCTGCTGCTCCAGGATCCTAATACGTTCCCTTAGGAACCCCATCTCGCTGCACCTGGTGCAGATGTGGACGTCTGGAGGGCCATCCGACACCATGACCTCCCACATCTGACATCCAGAACAGTACACTGCTCTGGCTGTCATTCTCCCGCCTTACCCTGGATCCGATACAAGTATAATACAATAGAAACTGCTGGGCGAAATCAGCAGGTATCTGACTCACAACAGCTGCTCCCTCTTGACCTATAAACTGCACCTTTATTATATAAACAAAAAGCACTGTATCCTTAGCTCACTGTACCTTTACTAAAGCACTGTAAATATAGACAAAGTTGTATAATTCTAAAGGAGATGCAGGAACCAAGATATGTGAATAATGCTTGGATGGTAGCAGGAGAGGTTGAAAAAGTGGTTAAAATATTTGTCATTGTTGGTTTTATAAATGGAGGCACTGAACACAAAAAGCAATGCTTCCAATTTTGTTCATTGTACTCTGGTAAGGATCTGAAAACATTAGAGAAAATGCAAACTGATTTATGAGAATGGTTTCATTTACAAGGATAACCCAGAAAATCTGGTGTGGTTCTCCTTGGATTGAGGGATTTTTCAGTTTATAAAACCTTCTTGGGTTCAGATGTGGAAAAATAGACGTAAATTGTATCATTGGTGGTGGTTTCGACCCGATCTCACAAATTTCATGTACCTGACAAAAAGATCCAAGGATTAAGCAAAGTTGTACTTGTTTCATGCAGAAAATGTTTCTGATCTGCAAAGCACAACTGGAAATGTGGTATAGAAAATTCTAATCGGATTTCAAAAGGGAATTAGATATTGATTATATATAGAAGATCGACACAAAATGCTGGATTAACTCAGCGAGACAGGCAGTATCTCTTGAGAGAAGGAATGGGTGATGTTTCAGGTCGAGACCCTTCTTCAGAATCAGAGGAAAGGGAAACAAAAAATATATACGGATGTAGAGAGATATAGAACAAATGAATGAAAGATACGCAAAAAAAGTAAAGATGATATAGGAAACAGGCCATTGTTTGCTAGATGAGAATGAAAAGCTGCTGCATTTGGGTGGGGGAGGGATGGAGAGAGAGGTGTGACAGAGGTTCACCTACACCTCCTCCAACCTCATCTATTGCATCCGCTGCTCTAAATATCAGCTGATCTACATCGGTGAGAACAAGCGTAGGCTTGACGATCGTTTCGCCGAACATCTCTGCTCAGTCCGCGTTAACCAACCTGATCTCCCTGTGGCTCAGCACATCAACTCCCCCTCCCATTCCGAATCCGACCTTTCTGTCCTGGGCCTCCTCCATGGCCTGAGTGAGCACCACCGGAAATTGGAGGAGCAGCACCTCATATTCCGCTTGGGCAATCTGCACCCGAGCGGCTTGAACATTGACTTCTCCAATTTCCGGTAGCCCTTGCTGTCTCCTCCCCTTCTCAGCTCTCCCTCAGCCCTCTGGACGGGCGACTTCTGGACGGGCGGCTTCTCCTCCTCCTTTCTTCTTCCCGCCTCCCCCCCCCACCCTACATCAGCCTGAAGAAAGGTTTTGGCCCGAAACGTTGCCTATTTCCTTAGCTCCATAGATGCTGCCACCTGCTGAGTTTCTCCAGCACTTTTGTCTACCTTGGAGAGAAAGGGAATGCAGGGGTTACTTGAAGTTCGAGAAATCAATAGTCATACCACTGGGTTGCAAGCTGCCCAAGCGGAATATGAGGTGCTGTTCCTCCAATTTGCGTTTAGCCTCACTGACAATGGAGGAGACCTAGGACAGAAAGGTCAGCGTGGGAATGGGAAGGGGAATTAAAGTGTTTAGCAATCGTGAGATCAGGTATGTCCAGGTGATCGCCCAGTCTACTTTTGGTCTGGCCGATGTATGTGTCCATAACTTGAACGACGGATACGGTAGAAGTCAGAATAAATTTATTAGCCAAGTATGTATACATACAACAAATTTGACTTGGTGCTTTACTCGCAATGGTAAAAATACGAAATACATCAGATAACTAAAAATCTTCTTCTCTCTATCTATCTTCTACATTATTACTAAAACTCTCATCTTGACCACTTCCAGTCTGCGTTGTTTTTAAATTTGCACAAAAATGCTACCCTACATCGCTAGGATTACGCGCCACCTTACTCACCTTTCTGATCACAAACTTACAAAAGTTATGAAGGTTTAAAAAATCGTGAGATCAGCAGATTGGTCTTCTCACCTGTCAGTCACTATGAAGGTAACGCCTCTTCCAGCACCCGCTGGAGAATAAAGCTCCGGAGGCAGGGCTGAGTCCGTGTGCACGTCCAGAAGCCGCCCGTCCAGAAGCCGCCAAGAATAAAGCTGAAGCAGCGGAGTGTGGGCTGTGTTCCGCAGGTGGGGGCGGGCTATGTTCGCAGGCAGGGGTGGGCTGTGTTCGCGGGCGGGGGCTGTGAGTGCGACAGGCGCTGGGGACGGGAGCAGCTGAGTGAGTCTGGAGCCAGGTCCTGGAGCCAGGAGTACGGGGCCGGGAACCGGTGAGCCCACACCCCCCCCCCCCTCCCACCACCCCCTACACCCCCCACCCCTACACCCCCCTCCCCTACACCCACCCTTCTCACACCCCCCCCCCTCCCCCACAGCCCCCCTTTCCCCCACACACCCCCCCTCCTCCACCCCCCCCTCCCCCACACCCCCCCTCCTCCACACCCCCCCCCACTCCCCCACACCCCCTCCCACGCACCCCCTCCCATACACCCC
Source organism: Amblyraja radiata (assembly GCF_010909765.2). Lineage (NCBI taxonomy): Eukaryota > Metazoa > Chordata > Chondrichthyes > Rajiformes > Rajidae > Amblyraja > Amblyraja radiata. The sequence goes on along the minus strand of NC_045975.1, from coordinate 25,398,853 downwards.
CTCCCCCACCTCCATTGGAAGTGGCAAAAATGTTGATGAATTATGTCTTGTATGCGATGGCTGAATGGGTGAAAGGTAAGGACTAGGAGGACTGTCCCTGTTGTGACTAGAGAGAGGGGGAATAAGGGCAGAGCTGCAGGGTACCGAGGAGACATGTCTGATAGAAAAGTTTGTTGCAGACAGAAAACAACGTACTTTCATCTTAAAATAACCATGTGCACCAACATTACAAGAACACGTCATAATGTTATTTCTTGGGTTCATCATATAAGCAGGAGAAATGCATTACAATAGACCATTGTGAAAAAGTGTAATAATACCATAAAGATGCAGAATATTTTGCAAATAAATAAGCTTGTTTTCAAATTAGAACAGGTCACGCACAGTTCCCAATTACTTATTCCAGTTTCCATTTCTTAAATAATCCTGAGTGGGCTTTTCTTACTCACCATCAAAGATAAAGTATAGGCCATAGTAAAAGAGATTGCTGCCAAGCTAATCTAATTCAACCCTAGAATGTGCTGTCATTTTTTCTAAATAGCTTGTGTGACTCAGGTGAGTTGGGAAGTAAAATTCTTCACTGTGCACTTGTTATACACACAGGATATTGGAATTTTTCAAGCCTTTAAAACAACAATCACACAAATCATGCAGCTTCAAACTGCACAACATACCCTTGATTTAGCATCCAATTTTGCCTTCCACATCTTGGTTCTCCTTTTTCTCTTCCTCCACAGCAGCATTCTTTTTTCAGATTTCATTTTGAGAACTTCATCCTTTGCATTTGTATTTGAAAAATTTGGGAACATTTTAACTTCGAGCTTCATGGGAAATAGCAATTTACACAATCTGACAGAGTGATTTGAAGAGGTTACCAAGGGGATTGATGAGGACAGGGCAGTGTACTTTATCTATATGGACTTTACAAGGCCTTTGACTAATTTGTGCACTGTAGACGATAATGGACGGTTAGATAGTATGGAATCCAAAACGAGACAGCTTATTGCATTCATAATTGCCATGGATGAAAGAGTTAAAGGTTAGTTGTGGGGTTGTTTTTCTTCATTGGAGGTCTGACCTGTGGAGTGTTGCAGGGTTGCTGCTGGGACCACTGTTTTTTTGTTATCTACAATAACTATTGGGATTACAATGTAATTAACATTGTTCCCAACAGAGGGCAGGCCGATCTTATTGTAATGAACTTTAGTAAGGCTTTCAACACCGTTCCCCACTGTAGGCTGATGGCCAAGCTTCACCACATTGGCATCCGTAATAACATCTACTCCTGAATTAATTTGTTCCTCACCAAACGTCATCAAAGGTTGTAGTACACGGTGAGTCACCACAACAATATCCATTCGAGTCCAGCGTGCCACAGGGAATGATGTTGGGGCCCTTGCTGTTCTTGATCTACATCAACGATCTGCCTAACAAGTTGCCTTCAAGAGTGAGACTTTTCGCAGACTACTGCATTGTGTATCGGGAAATCAAATCTGCTGAAGATGCCAAGGTTCTTCAAAATGATATAAACCATCTTTGTAATTGGGAAACCATTTGGCAAATGTGTTTCAATCACACCAAATGCTTTTCCATGAGAGTTACTCATAAAGCCAAGCCGATCATGAGCCGGTACAAGATGGGACAAGCCTGCTTAAAGAAGTTGATCACCACCCATACCTGGGAGTTGAACTCACATCTGGCCTAGCATGGAACAGACACATAAACCAGATTGCCACAAAAGCAAACAGAACTTTGGGCCTTCTCCGGAGAAACTTATCCGGTTGTGACAAACCAACTAAGGAGGTAGCGTACAAAGTACTTGTCCGCCCACTGTTGGAATATTGCCAGACAATATGGGACCCTCACCAGAAAAATAACATTGACAACTATACTGGGTTCGCTGAATGTCCCTCTCCAGCTATCTAGAAAGTTAAATAATTAATCCAATAAAGACCCATAGACACGAGATGTCGTTGATGCTTTACTGTATTCAACTGTGAAACTGTAACATATAAGCAGAAAAGCAAACAGCATATTTAGTTACGTTATATACTTAGTATAGGAACATAAACTATGATGCCACCACCAAATACAGTGCTGTTATGTGAGAAACCAGCCAGGGTACATGAAACATTCTTAACTTTGTTAATAATAACAATCCTGCTCAATAACGTTTATAACATATAAAGATACTGTTAACAAACATAATTACTCACAGACATTGCATCTAACAAATTCAGTGGGGTAGGATGGCGATGGATTACACACTGGATTACACTGTCTAATACCATGAGGTACCCTCTCTGAGCTGGACTTCCTAGTTTATGATAACTTCCTGTATAACAGGAAACGTAACTCAAAGCTGCTGTACCGGAATTTCCAGCACGTGGCATTAATGCATGTAAACAGAATGCAGTCCAGCTTTCAGAGGCGTGCAACCCAGTTTATCTATAACGACTATTCAAGACAATCAAGTGTTTTGGATATGTTAAATCGCCTTGGCTGGGAGTTGCTGAAGTCAAGACGCACCAAAACGCGCTTATGTACTGTCTACAAGGAGACTCATGGCATCATCCCCAGTAACATATCTCAACTCATTAAATCCAATACCCAGAAATCTACAAGACAGACCTCAGGTCACTTTATTTATACTAGAATTAGAGCAAACAAAAATAGCTATCTACAGTCACTATATACGTGGATTATCCCAGAATAGAACATCCTTCCTGACACCACCAGGTGTGCACTAACCTTGTCGCTCTTCAAGTCACAGCTCGACAACTTGGACATGGATCATCTCACCAAACTTGCCCACATAAAAATCTAAATTACTCTTTTGCAACCAGTGCTCATGAGAGCGTAACCTGCACGAGATAGTCCAGTTGTTAGCGGTTGTGCAGTATCAAGCAGAAGCAGAAGTTAGATGATACCAAAATTGAGTATGGGGAAGGAAATCTATGTTTACAATAGGAATTATATCAATTAAGAAGGTGGCCTAAGGAATCACAAATGGAAGTTAATTCTGACAAGTGTTGCACTTTGGTATGTCAAACCAGGTTAACAAATGGTGGAACCCTTGAGAGTGTTGCAGAACAGAGCGAACTGGGAGTAAAAATGCAGGGTTCTCTGAAGGTAGTGAGTGAGGTGGACAGTATGGTGAAGAGGGCATTTGGCACACTTGCCTTCATTGGGAAGGGTACTGAGCACAAAAGTTTGGACATCATGATATAGCTGTACACATCACTGGTGAGACAGCATTAGGAGTATTGTATGCTGATCTGGTTGCCAAGCTAAAGGAAGGATGTCATTAAGATGGAAAAGGAGTAGAAGAGATTCACCAGTATGTTACCTGGGCTTGCAGGCTTGAGTTGTTGGCCGATTGGTTACAGTGATACTTTTTTTGAAGCAGGCTGAGGGGTGACTTTATTGAGGTGGACAACATCATGAAAGGCGTGGATAAATGGAACTCACGGTCTTTTTCCCATGAGAGAGGATTCATAAACTAGAAGCCATACGTGAGAGGGAGAGATTTAAGAGGGTAATCTGTATCTGGATTGAGCTGCAGAATAAACTATATAAATAAATACAAGTACAACTTTTAAAAAACATTTGGACAGATATATAGAAAGTTAGGGTTTAAAGACAATGGGCCAAATGCAGGCAAATGGGACCAGCCCATTATGCAAAATTGGTCGGCATGGACAAAGTGGGCCAAAAGGCCAGTTATGCTGCTGTATAGAGCCCTTGCACGGCAGGCCAAGTCACGACCCCTGACCCGTACTGTTGCCATGCAACGCCTTCTGGAGTACAAACGGTGAACTTCAGGTAAGCACTTACTGTTAGTATAGCCCGTCTTCTGTCCTAACATCCGTTCAATTGTGGCAGTATGCTTCCAATCTAGCAACTGAGGAGTACACACGATATGTCCAAAAGGTCTCTTTGACTGGTATTGACCCTTACTTAGTGCCTGAAGCTGAGAAATCCCGTGACATCTCCCAACTGCCAGAACAGAATTCCATGGACATCATGACATACCTCATCTAAACGCCCAGTCAATACACAGCAAATAATTTCCAGGCGTACAAGTCATCAGAGTCTTACAATCAGTTTGCAAATGGTTGGTTACACGACACTAGTGTATATATCCCAAATAATCGTCCACACTTACGATTGGTGTGTGGAAAAGTAAGTTTTCTAACATTTGTATATGCTATTACTTATTGGAAGCTATATTAACATTTTTTCTTTCTTTCTTTTCAATTATCCTCGTACTACAGGTTCTGCATTCGCAGTCATTGATGCCGTGGGTTATTGGGATAAATGGCCAGACATACAGTGCCCACTGTGATTGTAAGGTTTTAGTTCAGTCGTATCGTGAATACCAAACTCTTAAAACCAGGCATGATACCTAGTATATAGTCCAAAGCATAATAGTCCAAAGCTTTGACAACATGAAACGTCTTCCTCCATGTCCGATCAACTCATGGATGTGTTGTAACAGCAATGTTGAAGTATGAAAATCCTTCAAAAGAATAACAGGATCTTTAGCAATAAAGTTCACCATTAGATTTGATTTAATGTCCGGATCATTAGCAGAGATTTCAAATCCCAGCTCAAGCTTTGGCCATTCTCTGTCTGGCTTGCAGAGAGATTTTAGTTCATTGATCCATCTCTTATCGCTTAAGAAACGGTTCACCGTCAGTTCTCTGGAAACTTAATTCACAGAATTTTCTTCTGTGTTAACATATTTCAGTTGCACAACATTAGTAACTCCCAATGCTCTTTCCATCGGCAGATTGTCTCTGTCCAAATCCAACTCTCTGGTTTCTTTGGCTCTATAATCTAGCGGAATGCTTTCACAATTGTCGCTGTTCCACTTAGAAAGTGTAAATCCTCCCTTATTGCAAAGAGAAGTCAGATATTCTACTGGTAGAATTGCTTCCTGCTCAGTAGATATGGATTTTAAGCAATCATCCTTGCAGAAATTATTCATTGTGAAATGAATAATATTGCTAAATGCGTACGTTGTCTATCCTGCTCATTGTCATCACCGCATCCAATATTCACAACTGGTGCCCAATCAGGATTGGTAACATTGTTCCAATCTGTTGTACAATCATACAATCCGTACAGGCTGTTCTGTAATGCAAAAATAAATAAATAAATAGATGTAAATAATTGTGTGGGCATTCAACAAGAGATCATCCTTGCAGAAATTATTCATTGTGAAGTGAATAATATTGCTAAATGCGTACGTTGTCTATCCTGCTCATTGTCATCACCGCATCCAATATTCACAACTGGTGCCCAATCAGGATTGGTAACATTGTTCCAATCTGTTGTACAATCATACAATCCGTACAGGCTGTTCTGTAATGCAAAAATAAATAAATAAATAGATGTAAATAATTGTGTGGGCATTCAACAAGAGAAATTGAGATACATATTTTGGCAAATAATAAAATGTCCTGATTGCTTAAACACCCACTCCCTTTCAAAGATATTTTCAATTTACTGAGCGGGATTATGTCCAATTAACAGCTAACAATTATGCCATTCCTTGGCTTGCCTCTGAGGAAAATGTAATTCAAAATCCACGTATGGTTTGCGATTTTTTATTGATAAATTTAGCTTCAGAAACGTTTTCTTTATGCATGTAAAAACCCACTTGAGAACCATGGGTGAATTTACAATTTAACAGCCATGATTTATCACTTCCAAAACTTTTTACATACTAATGGAATCGAGAAAAAACACAAAGAATGCCTTACTGTTGATGAAATGCAGTGAGCAAACATGATAATTCCCGATATTTACAATCTTGATATCTGCACGGCCAATGTTCGGCAACCACTTTAGCTGTTGTTGTCCCTTCAGCTCTCGCTTTACTCTACCATAATTTCTCCTCACTTTTGGAATTATGAAGTACGATAAATATCTCTCACGGTTACCCCTATTTCCACAATTTTTTACAGAACAAAAATTGACAGTTTTTGGCGGTTTTGGCCAGTTAAGAACGTACATGTTGCGTGTGTTACTAATGTATGCTGGAAGCTGCCTTGTACTCCAGAGGGCTTGAGCGACTGTCACGCCCTTTGTCCTTATGACCTTCTGTGCAACCCCCTCCTTAGCTTTAACGTAGTGGTGTGTATTTCCCATTTGAAAGTAACTTAAACAGGAATTCATATGGTTTTAAATCTGCTCTTGATACACAGTTTAAAGCATTGAAATGGAAGAGATTTGATTCTGTAACACCGATTGTCTTATCGTGGGGGAGTGAATAATGATATCGTTTTCATATCTAATCCTGAAGTAGTAAATAATCGCATTTTTGCAACTGTATAATTTAGAAAGTAATCTGAGATACGGATAATATAAAACTTCTGAGATGCAAAACAAAATGTACGTCCTTCTGTTTGATTTGACCCACAGTTCATTGACAATTTGCGCTTTGTGTAGTCAGCCTTCGGGCAGTGTACTCATCAAATGTAATTATTTGATTACAAATTACCTAAAAATATGCTTAATTTAATTGATGCAAATTTATGCTGAAGGGGGTGACATACAGAGTAAATAGAGCTCGTGACGCGGAAGAGAGATTGATGATGTCCGTGACTTCCCCTATAAAGTGCATCGACGACACTCGTCTTTCCAAGAACCTATGTTATGCCAGCGATCATTCTAATCAAGAACTAACTGTGTTAGATCAGTAACTTCAACCGCATTATAAGATTCAAACTACTGAGTTCAGAAGAAAACGTAACACGCCCAAGTCAAGGTAAGATCATAACACTCAAACATTGATATTCAAATTACTTTGCTTTTCTTAACACGCCCGGGTTATCTCTCTAATGAACGATTCCTAAAGGAATCTTATCGTTTTCTACTTCCCTTCGCTTTCAGATGCTGACCTTCGCCAGTTTCTTGTGTGCATCCTTCGTCCTGTGCATGGTCATCACTCATTCCTTTGAGCTTCCTATCTCCGTGAGTATTGTTTTTGTAGATTTCTGGTTTCCGTTTAGAGTCCTCCTTTATTTCAATGAATTTATTTTATTTTATTTTTTTTTAATGTTATTAATTAGAAGTAAGTACAATACAGTGGTACCTTTTTTCAGATGCCAAATAGATGTTGACATGATACATTCTATGTACAACTTCATGTTTTGTTTTTTTTAAAGAAATGAGAGAGAAAAAGATAATAGAGAGTAGAAGAACGTGTAGTGTGTAAAAAGAGAAAGAGATAGTGAGAAAGAAAAGTAAGAAAGAAAAAAGAGCAAGAGAGAGATTAGCAAATAAGAGATAGGAGATTAGTTTTTATATTGTTGACCATCTTTCACCCAGACCTGAAACAGTTGGTTTTTACGATTCTGTTGCACCACATGAATCCAAGAAGTCAATAAATGGAGACCAACTCGTTAAGAATTGGTCTGGTTTATTTATTAGGAGTCGCATTTCTTCAAGATGTGCTGTGTCCAACATATTTATAATCCACATTTTGAGCGTTGGTATGGTTGTATTTTTCCAAAATTTAAGTATACGTTTTTTTGCTATTATTAACCCATAATTTAAAAATGAATTTTGACATGTGTTTAATTTGTTCCCGTCTCCCGTTACTCCAAGTATAATCATTTCAGTGTTAGGTTCCATTTTTGTCTTGAATAGTTTTGTGAATATATCAAAAATATCACAGCTTCATTTATGAAGTTTTATGCAGGAAACAAAAGAGTGTGTAATATTGGCATTTTGAGATAGACATTTGTCACAAATGGGAGAAATATTTGGATAAAATTTATTCAACCTAGTTTTGGAATAATATAGTCTATCTAGTATTTTGAATTGAATTAAATTGTGTCTTACATTAATCGAACATTTATGTATATATATCAAATACTTTTCCCATGTTTCTTTCATGACTTTTATCATTAATTCTCGTTCCCAGTCTTCTCTTAGTGCTTCTGTTGATGGTAGTTCTCTAATTAAAATACTATTATATAGATATGATATTAATTTTTGTGTCAGCCTTAATATTAATTGCTTCTTCCAGTGGGTCTAAAATTATAATTTGATGTCTTTGTATATATTTCTTCATGAAATCGCAGATCTGTAGATATTTAAAGTATTGGTTGTCATTCAGCTTAAATTTTAATTTTTATTGTTGGAATGATAACTGATTTCCCATTTCATACATGTCGCCTACCCTTTTAATTCCCATTCTTTCCCATTGTTTATATGTTTTATCAATAAGAGATGGTTTAAATGCAGGATTATTCACTATTGGCGTTAACACTGATAGGTTTCTTAATTTTAAAGTTAATTTTATTTGTTTCCAAATTCTTATTGTATTATGGATAATTGGATTATTCTTATATATTGTGTTGTTCAGTTTTATCGGGGCGAAGAGGATCACTCCTATATCACAAGGAAAACAATCCTCTTTCTCAATTCTTATCCATTCCGTCTGTTGGGAAGAGCTGTCCAACCAATAAATTATATTCTTAATATGCACTGCCCAATAATAATATAAAAAATGAGGAAGTGAGAGTCCCCCAACATCTTTGGGTTTACACAGATGTTTTCTTTGAATTCTATGTGATCTATAGTCCCAAATAAAGTTGGTAATATTAGAATCTAGTTTTTTTTTAATGTTTTGGTATATAAATTGGTATGGATTGAAATAGGTATAGTATTTGTGGTAAAAAAATCATTTTTATAGCGTTTATTCTGCCTATTAATGACAACGGGAGTGTTTTCCAGAATTTAAGAAGGCATTCAATTTATTTAATAATGGCATAAAATTAGCGTTAAATAATGATTTGTATCTTCTAGTAATTTGAATACCCAAATACTTAAATTTTTCTGTTGCAATTTTAAAGGGAAATTTTAATAAGTGAGTCGCTTCATGATGCTTTAATGACATAATTTCACTTTTATTCCAGTTTATTCGGTATCCTGAAAAAGACCCGAATTCCTCTATTAAATTTAATAAGGTCAGAATAATTCGTTTGTGAATTTTTAATATATTTAAATATATTACATCTGCATATAGTGAGATTTTATTATTTGAGTCTTTAGTATTATATCCCTGAATATTCGGATGAGTTCTTATCCTTTCAGCCAAAGGCTCTATCATAAGGGCAAATAGCAGGGGTGATAATACACATCCCTGCCTATTGCCCCTCGATAATTGGAATTTTGGAGATAACATATTATTAGTTAATATTTTTGCCGTCGGTTTATCATATAATAATTTTAACCATATAATAAAATTATCTTCCATATTGAATTTTTGGAGTAGTTTGTATAAGTACTGCCACTCTACCTGATCAAATGCTTTCTCTGCATCCAGAGAGATAACTGATATATCTTCTTTTTCCGTTTTATGTGAGTACATTATATTAAATAGGCGTCTCAAATTATTAAATGATTGTCTTTTAGGTATAATCCCCGTTTGGTCTGGATTTATCAATTTATTAATATATTTACTCAATCTTCTTGCTAAAGTCTTTGCTAAGATTTTCTGATCTGTATTTAAAAGTGATATGGCTCTGTGTGAGCCCGGTTCTTCTAGATCTTTATCTTTTTTTGGTATAAGCAATTCAATGAATTTAGCCCGGGTTTGTGTAATTGAACATAGAGCTGCTTATTTTTGAGTTTCTCCTGATAATGCCGAAGATTATTGAGAAAACACAAGAAGTATGTGAGACAGGAATGTCTAATGTACAATTGTTTTAAATATTATACCGGGAACAGAAAAGGTGGTGCTACAGAATCATGAAATTACACCAGAAAGTGTTCCAAGTCCTTGGCAGATTATTCAACATTTCATCATAATCATACTTTATTAGCCAAGTATGTTTTGCAACATACGAGGAATTTGATTTGCCATACAGTCATACAAATAAAAATCAACAAAACACACAAAATACATTTTAACATAATCCTCCAGATTCCTCACTGTGATGGAAGGCAAAAAAAAAGTTCAATCTCTTCCCTTCTTTGTTCTCCCACGGTTGGGGGCCTCGAGCCTTCCGTTGGTGGAACGATCTTAGCTCCCATAGTCGGCGGTGGGGCCCTCTGTGTCGGGGAGATTAAGCTCCCGCATGGGTGGGGGGGTCTCCTAGTGCAGTGAGTCAGCTAGTTGTTTCTCAGCAATTTGTCCAATTAACTGCAGGCAAAGTTAGGATGTTGGATGGAAATGTTCACAGCAAATTTAGAACATTTAGAAATGCAGAACTTTGTACAGCATAGAAGCAGGCCAAGTTAAACAAATCTCCTTTGCCTGCATGTAATGCATATCCCGTCATATCCATGTGCCTATCCAAGATCCCTTTAAATGCCACTATCATATCTGCTTCCATCACCACCCTTTAACATGTTCCAGGCACCTATCACTCTCTGTAAAAAAAATTGCCCTACACATCTTCTTTAGATATTCCCCCTCATACCTTAAAGCTATGCATATTTCATATGTTTAAGAAAAGGGGACTGCAACCAGATAGAATTCAGCCTTGGAAAGTTCTGTGTTGGATTCCACTTTCAGTCGTTTAAAACATTAGCTTTTGTGTTTTGAGTAGTTGGTGTTTAATTTTAGAAATGGATTTGTTTTATTATTTGGGGGCACTGAAGATCACTGTAAAGATAATATTTAAATATTTCTCCAACAGGCAAAAGAGAAAAGGGGTTGGACAATGAACAATGTAGGATACCTACTAGGACCATGTGAGTGCTGCACAAATAGTTTAAAACTCCAAATATAATTTAGTACCTATTTGAAAAATGTTTGCCTTTGTGCCCATTCCTGAGTAATAATGTACTGTCAATGAAACATCTTAGTAATTTAACAAACTGTGTTATTTGTGTGGCTTGTCTACTTTGGAACGTGAAGAGAAATTCTTGTTAATTCTTGTAAACCTCTTTGATTTTCTTCTGCTGCTGACTTCCAAATGCTGGCTTTATAATATTGGTACTGTATCCAAACATACAGTACCACAATTAAATTACCAAACTGGTTCTGGATCTTTGATCCAGATTCAAATCCCAACCAGGGAGTTGAGAAAATTAAATTAAAATATATCTGCGATTAATGCTGTAGTCTCGGAAACTGTAACAATGAAATGACATGAATTGTCATTCACTAAATCGTCAGGGAAATCTGCCATCCTAATGGCGAGCTGGGATCAAGGAAAGAGCATTCACGTAGCGACCCTGTTTCCACCAATTTTTCCACCACCACGCACAAGAAGCACAAGAAGCGCAAGACGCCATTGTATGCAGATGCCGAGAAGTGTGTTCAGCTCTGGCTAAACAACTTCTAATCTTGTGTGTGGACTCGATAAGAAGAAGGCGAGCTAATTATTGGAATCACCTCTGATGACAATGTAAACATTTATTTGGAAAGGCATGTTATTCAAGGATCACTAACATTAGTTTGTTAAGGGAAGGTCATGCATGAATAATTGATAACCAAGAGTGTGGATGACAGCAATGTACTTGATATGATTGATCTGGATGGAGTTTAGCATGTTTTTGACAAGGTGACATTTAGCAAGCTGGTCAAAAACCAATTCAGGAAAGCAGGAAGCAAAGGTCTGTGGATATTGATGGATACTTTAGTGTCTGAAGGGCTGTTCAATGGGGTTTCAGAATATTCGGTCCCTTACTGTTTATAGTATACACTTTAATATTTTGAATCAAATGTGAGGAGCATGATAAAGAAGTTCAGAGATGCTAATAAATATTGGTCATGGCGTTTACAAAAGAGGAAGAAAGCTTTGGACTGCAGACTATAAGAATAAAGAGATTCTGCTAAAATTGTAATCAACAACATTTTGGCTACAGCTTATTTTGCCTGAACTGAGAAAAATAGGGGGATCTTAATTGAATTGTGTAAAATTATCAAAGGTCTAGATGGAGTGAGTGAATAAAAGGGACCTATTTTCCTTGACAGAAGGATCACAAACCAGGGACCAGAATCATAGAAATTATATGGCACAGCAGTCAGCCATCCAGTTCATTGTAATTGTTCAAAGACCAACCTGTTCCCAGCTTCAAAGCCCTTGATAATGATTCCAGACTAAACACCATCCTGAGTGGCAGCATAAGATAACAGCTCCTCCGAAAAATACTTATTTAGCCCTGTTAGTTTAGCCCTGTAAAATATAACATTTATTGAGAATAACTGACCTGATGAAAGGGGCAAGAATGGGAAGATGAGATGCAAACAAGAAAAGAGCCGCTGAACAACCCGAAAACGAAGAAAACACGGACAGCTCACCTACAAAGGTACAAGAGGGCAAAGCTAGCAACAACCCGCACCAGAAAGACGTAAAGCTAATTTTAGCCACTGTTTTGGAGGAGAAACGGGACTTTCGCAAAGACACAAAAGAACAGCTAATTGATATCAAGGGCGAACTCACCAATGTTAATCAAAAAATAGCGGTGGGGGAGACACGGCTCGAAAGGGTGGAAGACCATGTGCTAAACGTGGAGTATGTGCTAGCTAAGATGATAAAAGTGATAAACCAACAAGAAAACAAGCTACACGACCGAGAAAGGCGATCCAGACGGGAGAATATACGGATATATAATGTTCCCGAAGGAGCTGAGGGGTCGTCTATGGTGGACTTTGTGGATAAGCTACTGCGGGACACACTTGAACTTCCACCCACTTGAACTTTCACATCGAGAGAGTGCACCGATCGCTCGCCCCAAAACCCCCCGGAGACCCAAGAGACAAACCACGATCCATAATAATCAGATTTCTCCGCTACAAGACAAAAGAGGAGATTTTGCGCAAGGCTTGGGGTAAGAAACAAGTGTTTTTGAATGGGAGACTAATATACTTCGATCAAGACTATGCCCCAGCAGTGTTACAGAAGCGAAAAGAATATTCTGAGGTGAAACGCGTGGTAAAGCAGAACAAGATTCGCTTCCAAACTCCAAGTTACGAGTATTTTACGATGATGAGACACGGCTGTACCAGACGGTGGATGAGGCGACCACTGTCATGATGAACAGAGGACTGCCCGTCAGAGTGACCACACCGAAAGAGAGCCTGGCTGAGCAACTGTCCCGCACTGAGATGGTGGGAAGATCAAGATCGCAGGGGACGGCCGAGGAGCGGGAGAAGGACATCGTGAAGAGAGTACGGGCCTTCAGAAGACAGCCCTCATCTTCAGAAGAGCTTTAAGTTATGGATAACTTTTTAAATGTAGGTGAGCTGAATAGAACTCAAAAGTCGACGGTGCTTTATTTCATTTGTTATGTTCAATTGTTTTCCCCTATTTAAATGAAGATAAATACAGAGGAGGAATGCACAGGGAAGTGTGTTCTGCATTATGGACGGAATTTTTTTTCTTTTTGGATGCTGCAGTGGGGGCCGTCAGCTCACAGATGAGAGAGTCTCTCCCCCACAGGCTTTTCCTCAAGCCTAGCCCAGGGTCATCCACTTGAGACCCCTACCTTGGAATCACGCCTCTGTTTTTTCATAGGTACACAAAAATGCTGGAGAAACTCAGCGGGTGCAGCAGCATCTATGGAGCGAAGGAAATAGGTAACGTTTCCGGCCGAAACCCTTCTTCAGACTGATAGGGGGTGGCGGGGAGAAGGAAGGAAAAAGGAGGAGGAGGAGCCCGAGGGCTGGGGGATGGGAGGAGACAGCCCGAGGGCTAAGGAAGGGGAGGAGACAGCAAGGGCTAACAAAATTGGGAGAATTCAATGTTCATGTTTTTTCATATGTTCTTTTGTTTTTGTCTGTTCAGGGAGTAGATTTGTTATGCCTGATTTCACCATGTTATTGACACATAGAAAGTTAAATACAAATGGCTAATGGCAAGGTAAAATTCATTTATTTTAATGTGAATGGACTGTTAACCCCAATTAAACGCAGCAAAATTCAAACTAAAATGAGGAAAGAACAAGCCCATATAGTATACTTACAGGAAACCCATCTAAATAACAAAGAACCCGAAAAACTTAAAAGAATAGGTTCAACTAACCTCTTTTTCTCTTCATATATATCGGAACGTAGGAGAGGAGTTGCTACTCTCATCTCAAGCAAGTTAAATTTTGAGAAAGTATTTGAAATGAGTGATAAGGAGGGTAGATTTATTTTGGTAAGGGGGAATATAGATGGAATCAAGTTACGTTGCTGAATGTATATGAACCTCCTGGAAATGATTTTAGGTTCTTTCAAAGAATTATTAATATCATGATAATGGAAACGAAAGGCCTTCTTATTTGTGGGGGAGACCTAAATATACATTTACAACCAGAGCTAGACTCGTCCAGTAGAAAAACTCATAATACAAAGTCTTTACATAAGAAAGTCAACATTATTTTTAAAGAGGTCGGGTTAATTGATATATGGAGGGATCTTTTCCCTAATAGAAGGGATTACACCCATTACTCAGCCCCACACTCTCTATACACAAGAATAGACTATTTTATAACATTATATCACCAATCTCTTCAACTCCTCATTGTCCCAAGGAATTGTCCCCTCCGCTTTTAAAACTGCTGCTGTCACACCAATCTTAAAGAAACCTGGTCTTGATCCCTCCTCTCTCATTAACTACCGCCCAATCTCAAACCTCCCCTTTCTTTCAAAAACCCTGGAGCGTATCGTTGCGTCGCAACTTCATTCCCACCTCCTTGCGTATAACCTACTTGAACCCCTCCAATCTGGCTTTCGCCCCCTCCATAGCACAGAAACTGCTCTCCTCAAAGTCCTCAACGACCTCCTCACCTCTGCTGACACTGGTTCCCTCAACATCCTCATCCTCCTCGACCTGAGCGCAGCCTTCGATACAATGAACCATAACACCCTGCTCGCCAGACTCAAGGACCTCGGCATTGAAGGCTCTGCACTCAGCTGGCTCCGTTCCTACCTTTCCAACAGATCCCACTTCATCTCTCTCCACAACCACACCTCTGCTACAGCCACAGTCACTCAAGGCGTTCCCCAAGGCTCCGTACTCGGCCCCCTCCTCTTCATCATCTACATCCTCCCCCTTGGTCAGATACTCCGCCACTTCAACCTGGAGTTCCACTGTTACGCCGATGACACCCAGATCTACCTCGGCACCAAATACCCCCACAACCCCCCCCCCCCCCCCCCCCCCCTCTCCCATATCAACTCCTGTTTGTCAGCTATAAAAACCTGGATGCAACATAACTTCCTCAAACTCAACAGCGATAAGACAGAATTCCTCCTCATAGGCTCCAAAGCCACACTCAGCAAAATCAATAACCCCACTCTCACCATCAACGGCACCACTGTCTCCCCATCTCCCAAGGACCACAACCTTGGCGTGATCTTTGATTCCACCCTCTCCCTTGAGCCTCACATCCGCCATGTCATTAAAACCTCCTTCTTTCATCTCCGCAACATCGCCAAACTCAGACCCTCTCTCACACCTCCCGCTGCTGAAAGACTCATCCATGCCTTCATCTCCTCCCGACTGGACTATTGCAACTCACTTCTCCTTGGCATCAGCTCCACCTACATCAACCGCTCCAACTGGTCCAGAACGCAGCCGCCCAACTCATCACCCACACCAAATCCTGGCATCACATCACCCCAGTCCTCAAACAACTTCACTGGCTTCCCATCTCCCACCGGATCACCTACAAAATCCTGATCCTCACCTACAAAGCCCTCCACCATCTGGCCCCCCCATATCTCACTGACCTCCTCTCCCCCTACCAACCGTCACGGTCCCTCAGATCCACATCAGCCGGTCTCCTCTCCATCCACAAGTCCAACCTCCGCAGTTTTGGGGACAGAGCCTTCTCCAGGGCAGCTCCCAGGCTCTGGAACTCCCTCCCCCAACTGATCCGCAATTCCGTGTCCCTCACCATCTTCCAGTCCCGCCTCAAGACCCATCTCTTCACCTCTGCCTATCCTTAGCCCCACGTCCCCCTCCCTTTTCATCTGTGCATTAATTGCCTCATATTGTGTTTTGAATTGTATTCTGTCTTTACTTTGTGTACTAGTCATGTCTCTACTATTTATTTAATTCCCCTTACATGTTTTTCCTCTACCTGCTAAATTTTTGTAAGGTGTCCTTGAGACTCTTGAAAGGCGCCCATAAATAAAATTTATTATTATTATTATTATTATTATTATTATTTGGAAAGGATAAAGATAAAATACACACCTGTGGGATTGGAACAATAGATTTAAGTGATCATGCACCTATTTACCTATCTGTTGATTTAGACCTACGTCCAAAAAATGCTACATGGAAACTGAACTCGAGCCTACTCAATGATCTTAATTTTAAGGGACAAATTAAAAAGGAGATAAGTCTCTATTTACAAGTTAATGATAACAGAGAGGTCTCTCCCCCTGTTTTGTGGGATGCTTTGAAGGCTGTTCTAAGAGGAAAAATTATAGCAATATCTTCATATAAGAAAAAAATCGGGAATAAAACATTTGAGGGCTTACAAAATAAGCTGAAGGAAGTAGAAAGGAAACACAAATTGACGCTGGCGCGGAATGCATTGGAGGAAATTAGAAATACTAGAAATGAACAATGAATCAACAATCTGGCTGCACAAGAAATCAAGAAAAAGTTAATGTTCCTTAAACAGAGGCACTATGAAAGTTGTTCTAAATCTATTAAAGTATTGGCGTGAAAACTGTAAAAAAAGATGGCTGAAAATACAGCTCACAGAATCAGAGACCCAAGAACAAAAATATTGAAAAATAAATTAAGCGAAATTCAGGAAGCCTTTGAAGCATTCTACAGAACTGTATTCTGGTTCCAGGAGGTAGCCAAACTCAAGAAGACACATTTTTGAATTCCTTAGATTTGCCTATCTTAAATGAAGAACAAAACAAGATAATGACTGGAGACATAATTAGCCCTGTCCCACGGTACGAGTTCATTCCAAGAGCTCTCCCTAGTTTAAAAAAAAATCTAACTCGTGGTAAGCACGGAGAATGAACGTAGCGGGTACGTCGGAGCTCGGGGACGAACAGGAAGACTCGTGAATATTTTTCAACACGTTGAAAAATGTCCACGAGAGCCCCGAGTACCGACGAGTGGCCATTACCGTAAATCTCCGAGTTCGAATCAGGGAAAACTCGAGAGAGCTCTTGGAATGAACTCATACAGTGTGACAGAGGTTTAACAGAGGGTGAATTAACAATTGCAATTAGTAGGCTCAAACTGAGCAAGTCACCAGG
Organism: Amblyraja radiata; assembly: GCF_010909765.2. Lineage (NCBI taxonomy): Eukaryota > Metazoa > Chordata > Chondrichthyes > Rajiformes > Rajidae > Amblyraja > Amblyraja radiata. The sequence goes on along the minus strand of NC_045975.1, from coordinate 25,381,659 downwards.
ATCTGATGGTTATAGGGCAGAATGGGACAAGGAATTTAAAGAGGGATTAACACCTATTACACTCCGTACATTAAACTGGGTTTAAAAAAAGGCACAAACACCACCGAGCTGGAGGGGGGCAATTATCTCTGCTATACCAAAAGAAGGTAAAGATAAAACAGAGTGTGGGTCATTAAGACCGAAATCAGTTCTTAATGTGGATTATAAATTATTCACTTCTATCATGGCCAAACGGTTAGAACAGTTCTTGCCTAAATTAATACACAATGACCAGACAGAGTTTATTCAGCAACGTCAAACACAGGACAATATATGACAGACACTACATATTGTGGACTACATTCAAAAACATTTTTGAAGCAATAGTGATAAGTGTGGACGCTGAAAAGGCATTCGACTCTGTGAACTGGAATTTTCTCTATCGAGTTCTACATAGATTTGGCCTGCATGACACTATTATTAAAACCATACAGGCACTATATAATAAGCCCACTGCTAGAATTAAAGTTAACGGATATTTATCAAAGAGCTTTTCCCTAGAAAGGGGTTCAAGACAGGGATGTGCGTGGTCACCATTACTTTTTGCATTATATTTGGAGCCACTAGCTCAATATATATGACAAAATGAAGAAATAAAAGGTATTACTATTCAAGGGACTGAACATATATTGGCCTGTTATGCGGATGACATTTTGATTTATTTGGGGCAACCAACAAACTCTCTACCTAAATTGATGCAATCACTCGAACAATACGGTCAACTATCAGGATACAAGATTAATATAGGTAAAGCACAGCTGCTTACATACAACTACAGCCCATCAGGAGAAGTCAGAAGTAGGTACCCTCTTCAGACAAATACTTTCTGAATATATTGATGGTAGCTGGTAAAAAAGCTCTCACAAAGAAATGGTTATCACTCCCAGCTACAAAGACAGATGTGTACAGCAATTCGTTCTTCCCCCGCACAATTAAAGCATGGAATAATCTCCACCCTACTATAGTTACCCAACCAGATGCAACTAAATTTAAAGTAGCTCTTTCTTCCCAATAACCCTTTCTGGCTTAAGCCCTCCCTTCACCACCTCCAGTTTAAATTCCATTTGGAATATTTTGGAGGACCAAGAAACCAAGAACCAAGAACAGGAGAGTCCAACTCTGAATGCATGGAAGGACATCACAATGGTCATTTATAAAATAGAGAAAATAACAACATATGTTAACTTTAAATTGGATTTATTTGTGTCACGCTGGGAAAATTGGGTTAACTATGTAACGCCTCATAGGCCAGACTTTATTTTTACAAAGTTTTGATTATATGGTAAAGAAAGGATCACTCCCTAAGTGTTCATAGTTTTTACTGTGTTCTTGTTTCTATATTTGTTTTGTACAAATCTCAAAAAGAGGCAATTCAAGACAAACATAAGTGGATGATGTATACATATAGTGTATAGTATGATACCTGAAACTAAACTCCTTTCTTCAAATTTAACATCAACGGTGTTGCCTTGTTGAATATATTTTCCCCATGACAATCTCCTGTGCCACATATTAGTAAGATTAAACGAGAACTTACCAGTTTGAAGTTTGATCTTTATTTTATGAGGAGTTACGTTGAGGGACTACGTGAAGAAGGCCCGTCCAGGCGTACACGCGTCAATCTTCAAAGCAGCGGTGTGAAATCACAGATGATAGATACCGAAGGATAATAGAAAGCTACGTGATACCAACTTAACTTTCCTTTGATCTTTGTTAGGGTGGGAGCGGAGGGCACATAGTCCCTCAACGTAACTCCTCATAAAATATAGATCAAACTTCAAACTGGTAAGTTCTCGTTTAATCTTATTATTTTACTTCGGAGTCACGTGAGTGACTACGTGAAGGTTTTATGCTTCTGTGATTTCAGGCCGTAGATTCAATTCCGTATCACTGCATTTGATTGACTCTATGAGTGAAAAACAGTCAATAACATGCAACCATAACTTTTATTTTAATCAGTTAATGGTTTATTTATGATAAACATTTTTGTGTCCCATTTTAATCAATGGGAACATTTAATACTGAATCCAAAACAGTACCACCAAATACACCAGGGTCTGCAATCTCTTTGTGGTAATATTTGTAAAACATCCTTTCATTTGCCCATCCTGCGGCCGCGAGGATATGGTCTATTGGAACGTCCAAATCCTTGGCCGCCGATGTTGCCGCCGCCCTGGTGGAATGAGATTTAAATTTGTCAGTATCAATTCCTGCATTCAATAGCACCTGCTTCAGCCATCTGGAAATTGTTCGTGTTGACACTTTTTTGTGTGTTTTTTTATGGCTGATAAATAATGCGGATTCTACACCTCTCAGATGCTTGGTGGTCTCAATGTAGTGTTTTAAATATGTCACTACACAAAGTCTTTGATCTGTAGGATATGCTGAAAAGACCAATTTGCAGCCCGTGACTCCTCGTCTGCTCTGTTTCAGCAAGTCATAGACATAGAATGTAATTTCCTCTGTTGTCATTCCCATTCTGTCTATACATAATTTGTGTAATGTCTGTACTCTTTGTGCTGAAACTAATGCCATTAACATGACTACTTTCATGGTAATTTTGTCAAAAGACAAATTTGAGATGGGACTAAGTAACATGAGTACATCCCTCACATTCCAGATTTCCGTATACCTCGGTCTGGGAGGTTTAGCATTAAAGATGCCCTTCATGTATCTACAAATCAAGGGGTGTCATCCGAAAACCTGTTGATCAGATGCTCTAGATAAATATGCAGAGAGGGCACTCCTTGCAGTGTTGATCGCACTATAACTTAAATTTGCACCAAATGTAATGTTGACAAGATTTCTACAACATCTGAAGTGTCTGCAGTGTGGTATGAAAGGTTGCACAAACCTCCTCCCATTTCTTAATGTAAGAAATGTACTGCTTCTGGGTACTATCCCTCCAGGATCCTGCAATTACATCCATAGTGCGATCTGATAGTCTTCTTCCGACATATGACCTTTTTAGAATCTGCATATCAACAAATCAATACGATCATGTAAAGGATGAAATTCACCAGTTACAGGGTGCACAAGTAGGTTTTCTTGTCTTGAAATATGCATTAGAGGATCTGTCACCATTTTTAACACTAGTGGATACCATGGTTGTGTGGGCCAATCTGGGACAACCAATAATCCTGAAGCCTTATTTTGTTTGATCTTTTGTAGACATCTACTGATAAGACAAAAGGGAGGAAATGCATATAAAAACATTCCACCCCAATTTAACGAAAATGCATCTACCCCTGTTGCACCTGGGTCTGGTTCCCACTAAACATATTGAGGTAACTGATGGTTCAACCTGGATGCAAACAAGTCAATTTCTGGTTTTCCAAATTTTTGAACAATGTCATGGAAAATGTCACGATTTAACATCCATTCTGTATTGTCATTAAATTTTCGTGATCTAATGTCTGCAATTATATTAAATTTACCTGGGAGGTAAATTGCAGAAAGCCAGATGTCTCTTGTAATGCACCAGTGCCAAATCATGTTTGCCAATCTGTCATATGCTTCTGACTTGATTCCACCCATATGATTGTCATATACTACTGCCGTAGTGTTGTCAATCTGAACCTGCACATGCAAATTTTGCACCTTAGCGCAAAGGGCTTTAAGCCCATGAAATGTACTTAACAATTCAAGATAGTTAATGCCATGTGCCTCGAGCAAAGGTTCTTCCTCCGCATTCCATCTACCTGCACAGCTCGAGATGGTATCAGCAGCTCCCCAACCTAGTGCGCTTGCATCGGTTTGTAGAATGATAGCTGGTGATTCAACCAGAATTTTTCTGTAAGAATAATGAACATTCTTAATCCACCATTGTATATCATCAATTGCTGTTTTTGGTAGTTGCATGGGTCTATCAAAATGCCTGGAATGTCTTTTCAATGCTTGGACCTTTGCTCGCTGCAGTTGTTGGTAATGCAGTGGATCAAACTGAACAGCTGGAAAATAAGCAATTAGTTTGCCAAGTAGGCTTGCCAAGTAGGCTTGCCACTTGACTGATTGATGGTTGTTGATCTGAAATTAGTTTGTTACAACCTTCAATTAGCTGCAGCTTTTTGTCCTTGGGTAAGGTCACTATCATGTGCTCTGAATTAATAGTGAACCCCAAGTAATCAATTATTTTATTGGGTGTCAGTCTAGATTCATCTGGATGGATAAGAAAGCCCAGATTTTGAAATGTTAGTTTGACTTCTAAAGCTGATGCTGTTGTTGTAGCTTCAGTGTCTCTCACAATTAAAATATCATCCAAATAAGCCATTATCAAATGGCCCTGGGCTCTTAACAATGCTAAAATTGGTTTTAGCAGGTTTGTAAACAATCTAGGGGCTGAGGTTAACACATTAGGCAATGCTTTGAATTGCCACAATTGATTCATCCAGTTAAATTTCTAATATCTACGACCGTTAACATGCACAGCCACAGAGTAATATGCATCTTGGAGATCTATGTTTGCCATGTAGCATTCTGTTGAAATTAGCTGCAAAGCATTAGTAAATGTCTCCATTTTGAAATGTTTATACTGTACAAAAGGGTTGAGACTTGTTAGATCTAAAATGATTCTACATCCACCATCCTTTTTTGGTCTAGAAAAAATACTAGATATGAATTGGTGGTTTTGATAAACTGTTTTCTCAATCACCCCTTTTTTACTCAATTTGTCAATTTCTACTTGAATGATTCTATTCTCTTCTTTAGAGAACAAATGTATTTGTCTTGGGATATGTTGAGTAGGGGGATTTTCATGTTGGTAGAATTCAAATCTAAACCCCATTATACTGCACAGTATATAAGCGTCAGGTGTTATTTTACGCCATTCTTTTAGGAAGAATTGTAACCTTCCCCCAATTTGTGAATATGAAACATCTGATATGTTTCTACCAGAACCAGAACCACCTACCTCAGGGTTTGCTGGTGTCACCTTTTGTATCTTGCCCCTTGTGGGAATGCCGTGTCCTCCACGTCCTGGGGTCGTGCGCCAATAGCGCGTATACGGGTACGAGCGACTTGTTCCTTCACCAGCTCCAGCCACCCTTCGGTATGGATATTGCCTTCGAACTGTTCTGCCAAACATCGGTGGTTTTATCATACCCATCGTTTTTGCTTCTTCGTTTAAGACTTTCAGCTTTTTGGCAAGATCTTCTCCAAAGAGTAAGTTCGGCAATTGTATATTCGATGGTTTACAGAGCCCTGCAAACTTAGGATGTATGTTAGGTCTCATTGCAGTTTTACGAATACAGTTTATTTCAAAGTGTGCATTACACATCATTCCCATAACATCCTGTTGTGACGTTGTCACATTTCCTTCTTCCAGGTCTCTGGCAAACGCCGTAATGCTAGACCCCACTCATCTTAGTACCCGCTGTAACCTCATTTCTTGTGCGCGTACTGCGGTGCCCATATAACTCCATATTTCACTGTTTAATGCTGGAACTGCTAGCAGAGCGTAATTCTGCGGGATTTCATATTTGTTCACAATCTCATCCATCGTTGATTCTTCCAAATGATGGGAAAGCAGGTAATTTTATACTTTCTGCTATAACCTCTGGCAGAGGTTTCCCTTGTGTCTGGGACTATAGAACATTTGGGCCAGACCTGGTACTTTGCGTTTTTATATGGGGCTCTGGTCTTCATATGATTCATTGTCAGAATCTTCTGGATATTCCTCCTCATAATGGGGTTCACCTGGCATTTCTTCTTCAGGTATTTCATGCGCTGGCTCTCTGATAGGCCTACGCTTAGTAAACCCTTTTTTAGGTATCTCAGGCTCTTCCATAGAACCATATTCTGGCAGCCCTCTTTTGGATGCTGCTTCATACGCTGGCTCTCCTGTAGACCAACGTCTGTATTGTCTTTCAGACATTTCTGTTGCTGGCTCTGTGCTAGGCCAACATACATATTCATCATCATCAGGCATTTCAGTCGCTGGCTCACTTGTAGGCCAACGTTTCCCAGGACCTCTCGTAGGTGTTCCATACGCTGGCTCTCCCATAGGCCCGCGTTTTTTTATACTCCTTCTGGAGTTTGCCTTTATATATCATTTTCCCCATGAGGAATTCCAATTGTGAAACTCGGTCTGACATAACCTCTGGTTCTGACTCGTCCGAGTCTACTGGCCTATTTGTTTTCTTTTTGGCCTTACCCCCAGTGGGTGTTTCAACGGGGCTTTTTTCTCCCGTTTTAGAAGTTGCTGGTTTTTCTGCCGCCGACTTTTTCGTCGGGCTCCCGCTACTCTCAGACATTCTGTCCCCTTGAGTGCTTACTGCGACGCGCTTTCCCTTATTTCTCCCACATTTCTCCATAATAAGACTTGCCTGTGTTCTCTGCACGCAGTCTCCACGGAGGAAAAGCAGCCTGAAAGTGAAAGTAAAAGTACTTACCTTCAGGATTTTCTTTCACTCACCGCTTGGAGGGCTCTGCACCTCCTACCGCGGTCGCAGCGCTATGCGTCTGACGATATGACGCGCGTGTGCCTGGACAGGCCTTCTTCATGTAGTCACTCACGTGACTCCGAAGTAAAATTGCTATGATTCTCTCTCAAAGACGATACTTTTTTAAGGATGTCCATCTTTACGCACCGAGAGCAAAACCATGTGAACAACCCCAAATGAAATTTGGACTCTAAATAGCCTTGACGTGAAGATTAATCTACTATTTGGTTTCCTGCTTCCTTGGTGTCTCCACGTGTTTGTTCTCTGAACCAACACATCAACATCTACCATTAATCACTATTTAAGATTACCTTACTCTTACTCAACGTTCTCCTCTGCTCCAAGCGCACCACGTTTTGTTCCGATCGGTGGAATATTACAAAAGTTATGACGGTTTAAATAATCATGAGGTCAGCACATTGGTCTTCTTGCCTGCCAGTCACCATGAAGGTAACGCCCCTTCTGGGTGAGGATAATGAAGCCCCAGAAGCGGGGCTGAGTCCACAAGCCATGTGGAGTTGGGGGAATTCGCTGTGTGGAGTCGGGAAAGCCGCTTTGTGGAGTCGGGTGAAGCTACTGTGTGGAGTCGGGGGATCCGCTGTGTGGAGTCGGGGGAAGCCGCGGTGTGGATTCCCTCCTCCCTCATCCCCCTCACCACCCCACCCCCCCCCCCCCACACCACTCCACCCCCCCCACACCACCCCACTTTCGTGTATGTTTTCTAGGTCTGCACAAAACTTGAGAGTCTTCAATTTACAACAGAAGTCTTTAATGCTTTACTCAATGCTGGCAGCAAGACAACTCAAAATGGCTGCACACACACACACACACACACACACACACACACACACACACACACACACACACAGTCTACAGACAGGATAAACTATATACAAAACATCTCCCTTTGTCCTCCCACCCCACACAGTCCACCAAACATCCCATTCCCCCTTTCCAGTTTGAACGTCTTCATTTGGCTGGACCTCGCTTCACTATTTTTTTCCACCTTTTTTCCATTTCATAACTCTTGCTAAAGGCTCAGAATCAATAGAAATTTCCTCAGTGTTTTCTTTCAAAGAGATATCAGTATTTGCTTTATCTGTATGCTGCTCTTTCTCCAATGGCCACCTCCACTTTTTCTCGGCGGTCGTCAGCGTTTTGGATGCAAACGCAATTGGTTCTTCCTTGCCGTTCGGCGCCGTTTGTGAGATTACAGCTCCATGACCATATAGCGATGCATCGGCGGCCAGCGAGATCGGCTTCGATGGGTCATAGTGGACCAAATGCGTCTTCTGGGCGAGCATCTCCTTCAACCTGGTGAATGCACTCTTTGGACCAGTGCCATTTGATGTCCTGTTTTCGTAGGTTTCTCGCACTTGCTGACCATGTTGGAATCCGTGATCGATGACAATGCCATAGTTGATCCATCGTGGATCAAGGCATTCATGTCAAGCTTGAAAGCATGGATCCAGTCGATGCTGCACAGGGATGTACCTTCTTTACCAACAGCGATCAGCAGCAACATCTGTGTCATACGATTATAGGAAACGGCGACAGTGCATTTGCCGTTTGTGGGAATGGACTATCGTCCGTATCCGAAAAGGCGGATGTTGGCCGGTGTCAGTTTCGGCGATCCGATCCTCTCCCAGATGCCTGACCCACTAGCGACACAGCCGCACCAGTGTCTACCTGGAACTGTAGATCGACATTCGAGGCTCGCCGCGAAATCCTCGTCTTGTTGATGATCAAAGACACACCGAGCACTTCAATAGGAATGGTTTCCACGATTTGGTCGACTGTGTTTTGCGCTTACTTGCTCTTTCTCAGCTTTCCTACAGATCGACACACTGTCTGGAGATGACCTTTTCGGTAACATGTATAACAAACGGACTTGATATATGGGCACTCATGGAGATGATGAGCAGTCGAGTCGCACCGGTAGCAGGGTTTCGATCCTCCACCCATAGGGGACGGCTCTTCTGAAACTGTCCCACCTTATCCGGATTTGCTCTGGGTCGATCAAGTGCTTCTGGCGTTGCGGAATCTGGCGTTGCGGACGAGTCTGACGAACTGCATACACCTCCTGAGGGAGCTTCGATGCTGTTTCGCCAGCCATTTTGTGAAGTTCTTTACTTAGCAGCTCGGCCATCTTAGCACACTGAAGCACATTCTTCAATGAGGCGTCCAATTCCTTGAGAATCGCCTGCTGCCCATGACCAGTCTATCCCGCAATGCATTGTCTTGGCACTTTTCGCAGCATTGAGCTTTAAAATCACATGCCTTTGCCTTGGTGCGAAGTTCGGCAAGAAATTTGGTTTTCGATTGCCCTTCCTGTTGCACCGTCCGGTAGAAATCAATGTAGTGACCATTTGGCTTGTTTTGTGTATCATTAATGATGGCATGTGTCTTTAAATTTTAGACTGCCCGTTATATTGTGGGTGGGATTTATGACGTATTTTGGGCGTGTTTATGAGCTAAGTTTCTTGCGTAGAAGCTTAGTTTTCAGTTTAGTTTGGGACCAGCATGGAGGTTTACCCTTCGACCATGCGAAGCGTAACGGAGACACGAGTTTCTAACCTTGAAAGCGATTAGCTGGAGTTCGTTGAAGATTATAGTGTACGAGTCGGAAGAAGTTTGGATGTACCTTATTGTTTTTCATCAACAATAAAGAATTTATCAATCAAAAGACTGTGTTTGGAAGATTTGTCTGTGAAGAATCTCTGAAGGTCTCTGACGGTGAGCTCGCATGCGAATGAAGATATTCCCCGTAACTATGCAGTCCATTTAGCGGCTAGAGGGAGTAATCTCTTGAACGATATAAAAATCTGTCGCTACATTAAGTCGAAGGTTCCCTCCGACCAGGGGGGTGAATAACAGTCCCAGAGATTTGGACAGAAAACTGGGCTAAGATCTCAAAAGAGGTTTTGGACAGAATAGCGGTTCCAGCCGAGTAACTGAAGACAATAGATCGCAGCCAGAGAAGGCCTTGAGGTCTATCGACAACATCAAGACTTATCTGAAGATCTAAAGACATCATCACAGAAATTGTGAGTAGAAATCAACTATTATTCTTTGAATTTGAAGCTGCAAAGCTTTAATTTTTAACGGCTTATGTAAAAAGAGCCAGAAAGTGTTTTTTTCAATCTGACTGTAGAAAGGAGACCGACCTTGGAAATTGTTTTGAACTCTTGATAACACGCATTCCTTTCGAACTATCGTCATCTTTAAGCCCATGGATGTTGGAGAGATGTTGTCTACAATATCAGTTTGTTATTGTTCCAAGAAATTATGTTTACATAAATTCAGAGGTCCCTATTCGTTTAATTTAAAGACTTGGCAATTTGCCAAAACCTCTTTAAAATCATGGGGCCAGAAGATGAAGAAAGAGCCATTCATGAGGAACCACGAGGTGGCGATGAAAGACCAATTAGGCAACTTAAACTCACTGAGAAAGGCCAAGTTCTAGCTCTGAAGGGAACCGAGAAGGAGGAAAACTCGATATGGGAATAAGTTAATGAGTCAATTGATAGCTACAGAAAACTCATGTATCGAGAAGAAACAGATAATTCACAAGCTGCCTATTTGAAAGAAACCGAGAAGAAGAGAAACAAATTATGGAAACAGATTACCAGATTAATTGAGAAACAGAAGAAATTAATGGAATCAGAACAGAACGTGATCAAGGTGAAATCTAATATGAGCCAACTATTGATCCTCTGCCAGGAGGTTGGCAAGAAACAAGATGGCTGTTGTGTTTACAGCCGTCTCGGGAAGAATACATAAGATACACTCAATGGGAGGAAGACAGAGTGAATATATTCAATGGTTTCATGGATAAGGCAGAGGAGTGGTTATCAGAAATTATGCCACAACTTACGAGCTTAGTAGCTGGAAGTGCGATGCAACAAGGTGCCAGAATGGAAAATGAGATTGCACCTGGGGATAGTATCTCTAATATATCTCCACGAGGATCAAGACATAAATCTGGTTCTACAGCCATTTCGGTATCAAGGGCTTCTGCTCGATTGGGAGTTGAAGCTGATCTAGCTGCTATCTCAATAGAAGCGGATGCCTTGAGGATGAAACATGATATAGAGCAAGAAGAAGAAGAGATGAGACGACGGAACGATCAGAGGAAAGAAGAGATGAGATGAGAAGAAGAAGAGATGAGGCGACAAAAGGAACAACTGAAACTAGACACTAGGCGGTGGCCAAAACAAAGAAGGAGCTACTGGAAAGTGAGGGTTCAAGATGCAGTTCAAGATGAACTCCGATTTGCGAAGAAAGATTGCTCGAAGTGAGTTAGCAGTTGGATCAATTGCACAATCGAGGTCCACTGGATTTCATGGCTTTGAAAACCCATTGGAACAGAGGAAGATGGGTGAAACTTCTTCTCAGCAAATGAGTGCTAGATCGAAACAAACTACTATTGGACCGTTTGTGGATGCTCGAAACAAACCAATAGCGGAACACGCTTGTCCGAGGCCTGGTGCACAGGCTCGAGCAGACCAGTTTATCAACAGGTGGAGCCAAGCCAAGGTCAGGAATAATTATTGGCACTGTTGAAAAGGCAACTGAATTCAACCAGATCATAGCTCGATAAAATACCTCTCTCATTCTACCACCAGCAGAAATTCCTACGTATGATGGGGATCCTTTGCAGTATAAAGCTTTTGTAAGGGCATTAGAAGAAGTATTAGAAACGAAAGTTACGGATGAAAAGGAGCGTTTACGATTTCAGTATTTTCAGTATTTCAGTATTTACTTTAATGTAATTTTCACTGAGTACTTACATACACAGAGGAAACGAAAAATTGTTTCTCAATCAGTTCCTGTCAGTGCAGTTAATAAAAACAGAATAAATACATACAACTTTAAAATTAACATATCTAAAATAGACTTAAAAATTGAACTAAAAACAGACATTCAGACCGGACAGTGGCTTTGCTTTGACAGGTGTCTAGCTGTCAAAGTATGGGCGAGGTTAGATGTGTTGGTGTATGATGTATGGGGAGGGGACACAGTCCGTCAACCAGTTTTATTGCCTGTGGGAAGAAGCTGTGTAGCATCCTGCTGGTTCTGCAGCTGATGCTCCTGTACCTCTTTCCAGATGGCAGAATGGAGAAGATATGGGCCGACTGAATTTGGACGTCGCATGGCGTTGGGCGGTGACGTCATCACGCAATGGCACGCCGGGTGGTGACGTAATCGCGCAACGCCACACGCTAGGCGTACGCCGTCAAGACACTGCGTTCGACGTCAAGACTCTGCGTACGCCCGTCAAGACGCTGCGTATGCCCGTCAAAACGCTGCGTACGCCCTCAATGCGTCTGCGGGCCGACAGGCCGTTGGCACGCGGGATTTTCGGACAGTGCGGGATTTTCGGAGCCCCGCGCGATGTCGGGACCAGCCCCGCACAACTCCATATGCCTCCAGCGATCGAAGTGGGACCGGCCCCGTGAGTCCATACGCCTCAAGCGACCACGTTTGGTCGCGCTAGGCGCATGCAATCGCATGCTGGTGGGACAGGCCCTTTAGTCTCCGGAGGGGGTGGAGCCGCTGCTGGTGAAGTACGCCAGTGGAATTGTTCAGTTACTTGTAGAAAGTTGTCAAATTGAGCCAGTCAACCATGGCTATAAAAAGGCGAGAAGGTTACTTAAAGAATGTTTTGGTAATGAACAGAGGATTGCTAACGCATACATGGAGAAGGCCCATGCTTGGAAAGGAATCAAGCCGGAAGATGGGGAGGCATTGAGTGATTATGGAATATTTCTGAGAGGTTGTTGCAGCTCGATGAAAAATCTCGGCCACATGGAGGAAATTAATCTTCCAAGTAATACTAGAATCATCATTAGTAAGTTGCCCAGAAGACTGAGAGAAGGGTGGAGATACGAAGCAGGCGGAATAATGGATAAGAGAAACCAAGTAGCCAGGCTACCAGACCTGATGGATTTCTTGGACAAGGAAGTACGGTACATGTTAGAGCCACACTATGGGACTATTGAAGACCATAAACCGATTGCAGCTAACAAAGGTTCTACCTTTTCCAAAACTGAAGAAAGATCAGAACCTAAGAGAAGTAGTTTTGCTATCACAACCAGACCTGTGGAAACGACAGATGGAATGAAAGAAAATATGTCTACTAGCAAGCAAATAGTATTTTGTTTGATATGTGATGAAGTTGATCACACCATAAGATGGTGTCGAAGATTCAAGATGAAAGAATATGAAGACAAGATGGATTTCTTGAAAGAGAAGGGAATCTGTTTTGGATGTCTGAAAAAGGGACATATGGTGAGAGACTGTAAGAGTCCTATAATTTGTTATAAGTGCAGGCAATATCATCCTGAAGCACTTCACACTGAAGAAGAGCTACCAGGGCATTGGGAGGAGGAAGAATTGGAACAAATAGATGGAGAACTATCACAGCAAATAGAAGAGGATGAACCTGAGCAAACAGAACAGAAGAAGAAGCCAACTACCAGTGATGCTATCACCTCGCCTCAAGTAACTGCTCATATTGGGGTCGGGGTTGATGCTTGTAACTTTTCTATCTTACCAGTACAGGTAAGGAAAAGCAAGACAAATACAGTGTTGCAAACATATGCTTTTCTGGATCATGGAAGTTCGACTACCTTTTGCACAGAAAACCTGACGAGATGGCTGAACATCACAGTAGAAGAGACTAAGATTCTGAAATAAATTCTAGTATTGATCTACTTATCGGAACGAATGTTTTGAAGGCATTGGAACCTATACAGACTGTTAGGAGCCAAGGTGATGGACCGTATGCTACGAAAACCCGACTTGGATAGGTTATCTATGGTTCCTTGAAAAGGAACAGTGAAAACGAAAATCAGAGGAACTATCCTACCATTGCTGTTAATCAAATATCTACTGATAAATTAGAAATGCTGGTGATGAAACAATACCATCATGACTTCAATGAAAGTACCAATAACGAATCTGAAGAGATGTCGAATGAAGAATTGAAGTTCATGGATATTATGAACTACTCAGTAAAGATTGACGGACTTACGTTTCAAACAAGAAAGTGTAAGTCTGCCGAATAATCGTCGTAAGGCTGAGCATAGCCACCAGAATTTGAAATGCAAGTTTGGCGAGAATACTAAATTTCATGAAGTAAGAATCTCTTTCAAGAATAATTTCTGCAAGGATGATTACTTAAAATCCATGTCTACTGAGCAGGAAGCAATTCTACTAGTAGAACATCTGCCTTCTCTTTGCAATAAGGGAGGATTCACACTTTCCAAGTGGATCAGCGACAATTGTGAGAGCATTCCACTAGATGATAGAGACAAAGAAACCAGAGAGTTGCATTTGGACAGAGACAATCTGCCAATGGAATGAGCATTGGGAATTACCAATGTTGTACAACTGAAATATGTTATCACAAAAGAAAATCCTGCAGATAAAGTTTCCAGAGAACTGACAGCGAACCGCTTCTTAAGCGACAAGGGATGGATCAATGAAATCTCTCTGTAAGCCAGACAGAGAATGGCCAAAGCTTGAGCTGGGATTTGAAATCTCTGCTAATGATCCGGAAATTAAATCAACCCTAACGGTGAATTTTATTGCTAAATATCCTGTTATTCTCTCAAAGGATTTTCACACTTCAACATTGCAACCCATTCATGAATTGGTCGGACATGGAGGAAGACGTTTCATGCTATCAAAGCTTTGGACTGTTATGTTTTCGACTATATATTGGGTATCATGCCTGATTTTCAGGGTTTGGTGCGCACGGCACGAGTTTAAACTAAAACCAGTGTTTTAATAAGATTAATAATCAAGTTATGCTTGCTTCTAGAAGGCGAAAGTGAAGATGGAAGAGTTGATGAAGAATTCTGATTGCGTCTTCCTCCATGTCCGACCAATTCATGAATGGGTTGCAATGTTGAAGTGTGAAAATCCTTTGAGAGAATAACAGGATATTTAGCAATAAAATTCACCGTTAGGGTTGATATTGAATTGAATTGAATTGAATGTCGTTGCCTGCAGCCATACATGTAATAATAAACAACACACAATAAACACAACTTAACATCCACCACAGTGAGTTCACCAAGCACCTCCTCACTGTGATGGAGGCAAAAGTCTTAGGGTTGCTGTCTCTTCCCTCCTCTTCTCCCTCTGCGCTGAGGCGATACCCCACCGGGCGATGGTAAGTCAGTCCGCGGTTCAAGCTCCGTGGCCCGGGGGTGGCCGAAGCTGCCGCCCTCCAGTCCAGCGGACGCAGTTGTTGCCACGGGAGCTCCGGAAAACAGGCATCAACCTGTGACCCGCGAGCTCCCGACGATGTCATCCACTGGCCCGCAGCCGAGCCCCGGATTCAGGTCGCTGCCGCCAGAATGCCGCATCAGCCACCGGAGCACTATGCATATATAATGCATGCTATTTTTTCCTCGTTAGTATAGTGGTTAGTATCCACGCCTGTCAAGCGGTAGACCGGGGTTCAATTCCTCAACAAAGAGCCACGGGGTTCATTCCCTGACTTTTTGCTTTTGATATATGTTAAGCCTTCATGGCTACTTTTTTTGATGTTTATTAATAATTGCCTCGTTATATACTCGGAACAATCAGGAGCCGGTATGTAATGGCCATTTGGCTTGTTTTGTGTGTCATTAATGAGGCACGTGTCTTACAGTTTAGACTGCCCGTTATATTGTGGGTGGGATTTATGACTATTTTGGCCGTGTTTGGAGCTAAGTGTAGAAGCATAGTTTTCAGTTTAGTTTGGGACCAGCATGGAGAAGGTTTACCCTTCGACCATGCGAAGCTTAACGGACACACGAGGAGTTTTCTAACCAGAAATTCCTCCTCATCTCCTTCCTAAAAGAATGTCCTTTAATTCTGAGGCTATGACTTCTAGTCATAGACCAGGGGACGGCAACCTTGTTCTGCATAGGGGCCGGGACGCATGTCCGTGAGCGGATGGCGGATGGCGGGCCATATCTATCACGTGTACACATGGATCCCGCCCCGGATGGCAGGCATCAAATCATGTGTTCACAGAAGGTAGACAAAAATGCTGGAGAAACTCAACGGGTGAGGCAGCCTCATCTCACCCGCTGAGTTTCTCCAGCATTTTTGTCTACCTTCGATTTTTCCAGCATCTGCAGTTCTTTCTTAAACGTGTTCACAGAAGGTGCGCGGCTGTGCCGGCGGCGTTGAGCAGGATGTGGTACAGCCAGAGCTTGCTGCTCGGGACGCTGCTGCTCGTGGCTGGATGATTACGGGGGGAAAAAAACGCCTGCAAGCTGGATGATTTCAGATTACGGGCTGAATTTGGCCCGGGGGCTGTAGGTTGCCGACCCCTGTCCTCGACTCTCCCACTAGTGGAAGAGTCTCCACATCCTCTTCACATCCACTGTAACCAAGCCTTTAACTATTCTGTACATTTCAATGAGGTCCACCCTCATTCTTCTTAACGCCAGCGGGTACAGGCCCAGTGCTGTCAAATGCTCATCATATGTTAACCATATCTTAAGAGGTATATTTTGAATTAATATGTTCTCTGTTTCATTTGATCAGATTTCGAGTGGCCAATCCCTACAAAGAAGACACATGGTAAAACAATATTTCTCATAACTAATTGATTCAAACTACCAGTTTAATTTTCTATTGTACTAGTAGGCTATGGGCCGAGGAGCTTTTTCGTTCAAGTTTGTGACCCCTCACGGAACTACCTAAATTTTTAACATATTGTGTAAAAATATTATATAAATCACACCTGAAACTCCTCAAGACCAAAACCTGCACATTTTTTAAAAATATGAGAAAAACTATCAATTTTCCGAGTAATAATTCTCCAATCAATGCACGTTTGACATTGAGGTCGGACGCAAATTGACCAATCCCGCGCTTTGATTTATGGTCGCTAGGCAGCGAGGACCCTGGGATCATGGCTGCCTCCTAATTACATAAAAAAAATAACTAAGTTTTGATGGAAAAAAGGTAATGCTAACCTTGATGATCATTTTGTTTTTCAATTGATTTATCTTTATAAAGTTATGATGTGAACTGTTAAATAAAAATGATAAATAACAAATGTAGAGCTAGGGTTAGGATTAGGGTTAGGGTCAGTCGGTTATTCAGTCGGTCGGTCGGTCAGCCTGTCAGTCAGGCTTGTCGGTAGGCCAATGGATTCTGTGGAGGATCGGTCGGGCTGTCATGCCATCGGGCCACCGGTGGGTGATGAGAGTGGCCGGGCCGCCGGTGGGTGGTGAGAGTGGTCGTACGGTCGGTGGGTGCCGCGAGTGGTCGGTAGGCCAGTGGGTGGCGAGAGTGGTCGGACGGTCGGTGGGTGCTGCGAGTGGTCGGTCGGCCGGTGGGTGCCGCGAGTGGTCGGTCGGGCTGTCGGTAGGCCAGTGTTACAGCGAGCATGCGGGCGGTCTGACAGAGCCGGCGCTATGGGGCTGCTGAAGGCGTGCAGGGCAGTGCTGCTCCCCACCATCATCACCACAATGATCCAGAAGGGCATGCTGGCCGAGGTTGGCGCACCCGCAGCCGGTCCCAAAGCGGCTCCAGCTCCAGTCGTGGGCAGCTCTGGAAGGGGGGCGAGTTAGGGTTAGGATTAGGCATTTTTCTGTCAGTGGAAGATGCCTTAGCCTTCCCTCAGCCTGGAACTGCCCCAGTCCCACTATGGCCATGACCCCCACTCTGCACACTGGCAGTCAGTGGGGTTCAATGAATGGGGGAACCCAAAGGAACTGCCCTCACCCATTAATTAGGCTGGTTCAGGAACCGGACCTCTGCGGCAGTCTCATTCAAAAAACACACTCACAGTTATATTAATTACTGGACTAAATGGGACCTTCAAACCAAAGGCAACACAGCTTAAGGACTTTCAAACCAAAGGCAACACAGCTTTAGCACTTTCAAACCAAAGGCAGCACAGCTTTAGCACTTTCAAACTAAAGGCAACACAGCTTTAGCACTTTCAAACCAAAGGCAACACAGCGTTAGCACTTTCAAACCAAAGGCAACACAGCTTTAACACTTTCAAACCAAAACACACTTTTGCATTTCCAAACAACATTTTCAAACCACATTAAGGGCACTGACAGGTCAGTAAAACCACTCACAGTTTAGTAGACATGTGTTCAGTGATATTCACAGCTCAGACTGAGAATTGCTACCTCTCGCTCCCCCATCTTGCAGACAACTGAGGCACCTCCACACTTCCGGGTTTTATAGTCCCTCCGGAAGGGGCGTGGCCTTCAGGAGAGAGAATCTCAACAATTTTAAAACACTAATAACTCTTTTATTTTTCATCGATGAGAAAATTCCTCTTGTCCTGCACAGCGGAGGGGGACACTGAGTAAGATGGTCAAAAATCACAGCCGTCAGTGGCAGCGTTTTTTCTAAATTCAATATACAGTGCAACAGGAAGTGGTCAAGATGAGACTTTTAGTAATATAGATACTATTTTTATATGATATAATTATACATAATTATATATGATTACAGTCATATTCACGTCATATATATATTAAATATATATATATATATATATGATATAATAATATATGGTTTAAATAGACTGCAACACAGAAATAGGCTCCCCATGATGTAATATGGGCATTGGACATTAGATGGCGCTTACTTTTTCAATCTCATTTTCTAATTAGTCTAATTAATTAAAGTGCAACATTTGGCACTGATGAGTTATGACTTCCTTCTCAATTATATTTTATCTAAATCTGTGCAAAATTTAATGTAGTTCCGAGACATGGGTCACAAAAGTTGATTTCCAGACACATTTTTTATGCTCGACCCATAGCCTATAGGTGGAGATAATGGAATAAATAGCAGCAAGTAAATTGTATACATATAAACTACTAAAATTCTGAACCAAAATCTGTATTTTCTATATTTTAACAATTTCTAATATTTGTATTAAATAAATTTACTTCAATTTACAAATATAGATTTTTTTCATCAATGGAAAGGTCTACATGTAAAAGGTTAGGTTGGATTAAGTGTCTGACACATCTGATCATTAATAAATGCAGGAATGGAGTAATGAACTGATAATCAAAACTGATACATCAATACTTAAAAATTCAAAATGTAATATTGGATATTGGGGGATTATCAACATTGCAACTGGCTCATCATTCTAAACTAGGACAATTTGTTGTGAAGGGATATGCTAAATATCTGAAGTACCATGTGCACTTTTAACCCCCATATTTATTGGTTAGCCTTGGATTCAACACCGGTTGGTTTCTGGGAAAAGGAAATTGTCCTTTAAGGGAGCGTGGATAAAATTGACCTGTATTTGTTCACTGAGAAAAATTAGTTCTTTCTGAGATTTACAACATTATTAGCGGATTAACAGGATATATACTGAGAGGCTATTTATTAGTGGTTTAAGACAGAGGTCAGAAGTCTCTTGACTCGAGGTTTGTAAACCGTTGAAATTCTCTCATGAGACCTTACATTGCTCTGAAGTTGAGTGTATTCTGTAGAGATTGGTAGTCTTTAGCAAAGTAATGCAATCTAGGAATTATGGAGAAAAGTGGATGAGAGGATCTTACCCTTACTCAAAGGTCACATGGTTTATTCAAACTTTGGTTTCTTATGTCACATTCCATTCCTCATATTGAATATAAAATTATAAAAATACATTTAAGACTAAACAAATTTTTACAAATATTTTCCATGTAACTTGCTACAAACCTCACCGATGAAACAGGACACGTATTGCCATAGAATGTCTCATGTGCCTGCACTTAAAAGGTGAGAATATTTAACACTTATTTAACATGTTTAACAGGAAAATATAGAACAAAAATCAGGAGGTAATTAATATGTCAAGATTTCATTGATTGAAGGATTGATGGAACAGTTTGTGAATGGTGTACTTTGATACTTCTTATTCAGACTAGCTCACAGTACTGCAAACCAGTTGATACTTACAGATCCCAGTACAGAATAAAAGGCAATTAATAGTTATATTTTCTCAAACATGTATTTCTGTATTTTTCACCTGGTAAATGAGTTATATTTAATTACAATAAAAAAGAAGTGGAATTTTTTTTTTAAACACTAAATTGTCAACAAATGACATCAATGGTGTCATCAATCAATCATTTTTACTTGCCTGCTTACTGGTTAACAATTTGGGTTTTAAGGAAATCGAGAAATGTATTTCAATTTACTTTTTTTAAATGGTGGTCTGATACAGTTAACCAATCAAGTTATTTTGTTTATCGAAGAGCCTGACTCATAGTGATAAGAGAAAAATATAGTTCTAGTCTGCTGTTCTAATTCTTTGTGAAATTAATTAGATTACACTCAAACCAGTTGCTTTCTGTAGAGGTCAATAGTTTAAAAAAAAATCCCAGTTCAATAGGAAATTATAATGAATTGTTAATCTCACTTGTTGATCTCACTTAAAAAACAGACATTTTTAGATTGTGGTAAAAATATATATATATATATATTTATATATATATATATTTTTATTTTTTATTTTTATTTTTTTTTATTAGAAGCAGTGTACAAAAGTATAAACCGCGGCATATGACATAATACATTTATTGTACAGTTTCAATTTTAATTTTTAGCAAAGATGAAATAGAAAAAGAGAGGAAGAGCAAGAAAGAAAGAAAGTGAAAGAGAAAGTGAATGTGTAAGAATAGAACCCCTAAACTACCAAATGAGTGTGGTCAAAGAGTGAGTAAGTAAAAGAAATAGGAAAAACGTAAAGAAATAAAAAGACAAAATTGAAAAAGAAAACAAAAGTGTTGATATACCTACTTCATTTCTCTCCCCCACCCATCACCCATCACCCAGCCCGTAAATCGGTTTAATTCCAAAGTTGTGTTGCACCATACTATCCTTGTAATGAATCAATGAAAGGAATCCATGTCTTTGAAAATTGCTCTGATTTTCCTGCTAAGACAAGTCTCATATTTTCAAGATGTAGCGTCTCAGGCATGTTTGTAATCCACATTTTAAGAATAGGGGCAGATGTATTTTTCCAAAATTTAAGTATAGGTTTTTTCGCCATTATCCGGCCATAATTAAGGAAACGTCTTTGAAATATTGATAGCTCAGGTCAGGCTTCTGCTGTTCCGAAAGTAATCAGTTCTGTATGGGGGTCCAGTTTTGTTTTTAATGTTTTTGAGAAAATTTCAAAGATTCCTTTCCAAATGTTATGTAGTTTTATGCAAGAGGCAAAGGAGTGTGTTATAGTTGCTTCTTGTCACAAATAGGAGATACATTAAAACAAATCTTATTCAGTTTAGTCTTTGAGTAGTAGAGTCTGTATAGTATTTTGAATTGGATTCAAATGTGTCTAACATTAATCGAACAATTATGTATATATAGTGGCTTGCAAAAGTTTTCATACCCCTTGAACTTTTCCACATTTTGTCACTTACAACCACAAACGTAAATGTATTTTATTGTGATTTTATGTGATAGACCAACACAAAGTGGTGCATAATTGTGAAGTGGAAGGAAAATGATACATGGTTTTCAAATTTTTTTACAAATAAAAAACTGAAAAGTGTGGCGTGCAAACATATTCAGCCCCCCTGAGTCAATACTTTGTAGAACCACCTTTCGCTGCAATTACAGCTGCAAGTCTTTTGGGGTATGTCTCTACCAGCTTTGCACATCTAGAGACTGAATTTTTTGCCCATTCTTCTTTGCAAAATAGCTCAAGCTCAGTCAGATTGGATGGAGAGCGTCTGTGAACAGCAATTTTCAAGTCTTGCCAGAGATTCTCAATTGGATTTAGGTATGGACTTTGACTGGGCCATTCTAACACATGAATATGCTTTGATCTAAACCATTCCATTGTAGCTCTGGCTGTATGTTTAGGGTCGTTGTCCTGCTGGAAGGTGAACCTCCGCCCCAGTCTCAAGTCTTTTGCAGACTCTAACAGGTTTCCTTCCAAGATTGCCCTGTATTTGGCTCCATCCATCTTCCCATCAACTCTGACCAGCTTCCCTGTTCCTGCTGAAGAAAAGCATCCCCACAGCATGATGCTGCCACCACCATGTTTCACAGTGGGGATGGCGTGTTCAGGGTGATGTGCAGTGTTAGTTTTCCGTCACACATAGCGTTTTGCATTTAGGCCAAAAACATCAATTTTGGTCTCATCTGACCAGAGCACCTTCCTCCACATGTTTGCTGTGTCCCCCACATGGCTTGTGGCAAACTGCAAACAGGACTTCTTATGGCTTTTTTTCAACAATGGCTTTCTTCTTGCCACTCTTCCATAAAGGCCCGATTTGTGGAGTGCACGACTAATAGTTGTCCTGTGGACAGATTCTCCCACCTGAGCTGTGGATCTCTGCAGCTCCTCCAGAGTTACCATGGGCCTCTGGCTGCTTCTCTGATCAATGCTCTCCTTGCCCGGCCTGTCAGTTTAGGTGGACGGCCATGTCTTGGTAGGTTTGCAGTTGTGCCATACTCTTTCCATTTTCGGATGATGGATTGAACAGTGCTCCGTGAGATGTTCAAAGCTTGGGATATTTTTTTATAACCTAACCCTGCTTTAAACTTCTCCACAGCTTTATCCCTGACCTGTCTGGTGTGTTCCTTGTGCTTCATGATGCTGTTTGTTCACTAATGTTCTCTAACAAACCTCTGAGGCCTTCGCAGAACAGCTGTATTTATACTGAGATTAGATTACACACAAGTGGACTCTATTTACTAATTAGGTGACTTCTGAAGGCATTTAGTTGCACTGGATTTTATTTAGGGGTATCAGAGTAAAGGGGGCTGAATACTTTTGCACGCCACACTTTTCAGTTTTTTATTTGTAAAAAAATTTGAAAGCCATGTATCATTTTCCTTCCACTTCACAATTATGCGCCACTTTGTGTTGGTCTATCACATAAAATCCCATTAAAATACATTTACGTTTGTGGTTGTAACGTGACAAAATGTGGAAAAGTTCAAGGGGTATGAAAACTTTTGCAAGCCACTGTATAAGAGATGTTTTTCCCATCTGTCTTTGGAAATTTTTAAGCCTAATTCCTCTTCCCATTCTCTTCTAATTGCGTCAGACGATGGAATTTCTATATTTAGAAGTATTATACAAGTATGATGTTAGATTGTTTGACTGAGTTTCTATTTATACCTTAGTCTAATATATCTGGCAGCAGAGTTTGATAATCATGGGTGTATGTTTTCAAATAATCTCGAATTTGAAGATATCTAAAATATTGATTACCTTTCAGACTGTATTTCGACCGTAATTTCTGAAATGACAGGAGATTTCCCATCGTACAGATCTCCAAGCTTTTTAATTCCTAGTCTTTCCCAATAAGTAAACATTTTATCTATAATAGATGGCTTAAACGACGGGCTATTAGCTATTGGTGAAAGAAGAGATAAATTTCTTAGTTTAAAAGTTGATTTTACTTGTCTCCAGATTCGTAAAGTGCTGTGAATAATCGGATTTTTCTCATATCTTGTGTTCTTCAACTTTATTGGGGAGAGAAGAATCGCGCCTATATTAATAGGCGAGCAATCCTCTCTCTCCATTATTAACCAGTCTACGTGTTGGCATGCGTTATCCAGCCAGTAAATTACATTTTTAATATTCGTTACCCAATAGTAGTATAAGAAATTGGGGAGCGTCAATCCGCCCATTTCTTTGGGTTTACATAGATGTCGTTTATGAATTCTATGTGATTTATAATCTTAGATAAAGTTTGTAATCCGGGAATCAAGATTTTAAAAAAAAATTTTAGGTAGGTATATTGATTGAAATAAATAGAGAATTTGTGGGAGGAAAATCATTTTTATGGCATTTATTCTGCCTATTAGAGATATCGGAAATGTTTTCCAGAATTGAATAAGAGCGTTTAACTTAGTAACTAAAGGCGGGAAGTTTGCATTGAATAAATAAATATATTTTCTGGTTACTTGAACACCCAGATATTAAAACATTTCTGTAGCAATGCTGAAAGGGAATTTTAAAAGGTGTGTCGGCTCTTGAGGTTTTATTGCCATAATTTCACTTTTGTTCCAGTTTATTCTTTATCCTGAGAAGGAACCGAATTCCTCTATAAGATTTAATATATTTTGAATACTAACTTGAGAATTGATGATATATAATAATACTTCATCTGCATATAATGATATTTTATTGTTAGAGTGTTTAGTATTATAGCCGTGAATGTTCGGATGTATTCTTATACTTTCCGCTAAGGGTTCAATCGCAAGGGCAAATAACAGGGGTGATAATGCACATCCTTGTCTATTGCCCCCGGATAGTTGAAATTTTGGAGAAAGTATGTGGTTTGTCAGTATTCTGGCAGACGGCCTATCATATAGTAATTTTACCCACGAAATAAAATTCTCTCCCATCTGAACTTTTTGCAATACCATTCTATTTGGTCAAATGCTTTTTCTGCATCTAATGAAATAATTGATGTCTTCTTCTTTAATTCTGTGTGAGTACATTATGTTAAAAAGGCGTCTCAAATTATTAAATGAATGTTTCTTGGGTATGAACCCCGTTTGATCCGAATGTATTAATTTATTAACGTATTTACTTAATCTACTTGCCAAAGTTTTTGCTAATATTTTCTCTGTATTTAGCAGGGCAATTGCTCTGTATGAACCGGGGTCTAGATCTTTATCTTTTTTGGGTATGAGTGTGATAGTTGATTCAGCTAGTGTTTGTGGTGATGTCTGTTCTTTAAATGCATATGTATAAAGCTTGTGTAAACGTGGTGAAATGACCTAATTAAATCTTTTATAAAATTCGTTACTGACCCTGTCTGGTCCAGGTGTTTTACCATTCTTCAGTGAATTGATTGTCTCTTCTATTTCTTTGATTGAAATCTGTGCTCCTAATTCCTCTTGTTCCAGCGGGTTAAGTGTTGGAAGATTACAATTGTCCAGAAAGTTTGTAATTTCTTCTGCTTTCTGTTGATGTTTGGGATGTGTATAAATGTTGATAAAATTGGCCAGAACCGAGGCGACTTCACGGCTAATTCCAGCCATTAGATCCAGCTTAGGGGAGATTCATACCGATCCTCTTAGAATTAATGAAGCATTTGCTAAATTTTACGCTGAGCTATACGCTTCCGATTGTCCTCCCACTGCAGATGACATGTTCCGTAGTATGACATTTCCCAGAATTGACGATGAAGCCACGAGAGTCTTGGGTGGTCCCATAACTGTCACTGAGGTCCAAGCAGCCATCACATCGCTGCAAAGCGGAAAGTCACCCGGCCCTGACGGCTTCACTGTAGAATATTACAAAGCTTTCTCGGCTCTCCTCGCACCAGTCCTGAGAGATATGTACAATGAGGTGTTTTTACATCGTCGCCTACCACCCACCTTGTCGTTGGCTACTATCTCCCTAATTCTTAAAAAGGAGAAAGATCCTCTGCTTTGTAGTAGCTATAGACCAATTTCACTCTTGAATGTGGACCTCAAAATCCTCTCTAAAGTTCTTGCGCTCCGTCTTCAACAAGTGATGCCCTTTATTATCTCATTAGATCAAACAGGGTTTATGCCAGGCCGACAGTCCTCCCACAATACTAGGCGTCTCCTTAACATCATCCATTCACCAAGTAGTGAGACCCCGGAGATAGTAGTCTCCCTCGACGCCGAAAAAGCTTTCGACAGGGTCGAGTGGAAGTACCTATACGAGGCGATGGACAGGTTTGGCCTCGGCAATAGTTTCATTTATTGGGTCAGTCTATTATACTCGTCCCCGGTGGCCTCAGTACAAACAAACGACACACTGTCGCCCCACTTCCCCCTTCGGAGAGGTACCAGGCAGGGTTGCCCGTTATCACTTCTGTTTGCTGTCGCGATAGAACCCTTGGCGGTTTGGTTACGCTCAGAGAAGGGCTTTAAAGGTATCACACGGTTTGATACAATTCATAAAGTCTCATTGTATGCGGATGACCTGCTCCTGTACATCTCAAATCCAGTCAGCTCTCTCCCTGTGATTATGAATATTTTAGAACGGTTTGGGGTGAACTCTGGTTATAAACTTAACTACCAAAAAAGTGAACTATTACCGATTAACTAATCGGCTAAGCAGCTCCCTCGCTCTTTAACCTCATTCAAATGGGCGGAGGACGGATTTCGCTACCTCGGCGTTTTTATCACAATACCTATATTTGATATGTTCCGCACAAACTTCCTGCCTCTGGTTGAGAAAGCTGAAAGAGACTTTGACCGCTGGTCAGTCTTACCGTTATCCCTCGCGGCCCGGATAAATCTGGTCAAGATGGTCGTCCTACCCAAATTCCTGTACCTTTTCGAGCATGTTCCTATATTTATCACTAAATCTTTTTTTGATAAATTAGAAAGGAGAATATCTAAATTTTTATGGGGTAGCAAACCGGCCAGAATTCGAAAGGCAATACTGCAGTCTCCTAAGAATGACGGCGGTTTGGCACTTCCTGACTTTAGGCGACACTACTGGGCTGCTAACTTGCAAAAAATCCTGTACTGGATGAATGATGATTGCGACCACCTACCGACCTGGGTACACATGGAAAAGGCGAGTTCACATCTCCCGTTGCGGTCTGTCCTATGCTCTCAACTCCCCCTTTCTATAACATCTGCGGGTGCAGGCCCAATTGCGTCCCTCTCGCTCAAGATATGGAGTCAATTTAGGAAAAACTTCGGTTTACAAGGCCCTTCCATCTTGACCCCACTGCTTAAAAATCACATCTTTAAACCTTCAAGTACAGACTCCGCATTCAAAACCTGGCATAGTAATGGCATCAGTAGTATCAAAAACCTATACAAGGGTGGCATTTTTTCGTCTTTTGCGGAGCTTTCGTACAACTATAGCCTCCCAAACTCCCACCTTTTTCGTTTTTTCCAGATTAGGAATTTTGTGAAGAAGATATTCCCCCATTTCCCAAATCGTCCCCCTGAAACCCTGACTGATTCCATCCTAGCTCTAGATCCCAACCGGAAGAAATGCATCTCTTTTTTGTACAACTTGTTAGGGTCGGTTATATTGAAACCTTATACCTCATTAAAAGCTGCGTGGGAGGGCGAGCTGAATACGAAACTAACAGACCAGCAATGGGACTCTGCCTTGGATTTGATCCATTCTTCCTCCATATGTGCCCGTCATGGCCTAATCCAATGCAAAGTCCTTCACAAAGTCCACTACACAAACGCAAGATTATCTAGAATATACCCCGCTGTTAAAGACACCTGCAACAGATGCAATCAATCCCCTGCCAACCATAGTCATATGTTTTGGTCTTGCCCTAAGCTAGCAACCTTTTGGAGAAGTGCTTTCGACGTGCTAAGCAGAGCCTATGGCCAGACTATTCCTCCAAACCCACTGTCAGCTATTTTTGGTATTCCCCCCAACACCAACCTCTCTGTTGCGTTGAAGCGGGTCCTGGCTTTTACAACCCTGTTAGCCCGGAGACTGATTTTGCTTAACTGGAGACTTACCTATCCCCCGACACATGCCCGCTGGATCAAGGAGGTGCTCTACAACTTAAAGCTTGAAAAACTTAGGTTCTCTCTCAAAGGCTCTACCAAGACATTCCTAGATACATGGAACCTTTCCTGGAACTTGTTAACTCTCTTAACTTGTTTCCGGACTCGGAAGAGGACTGAGTGCCCTCAATCACAGCTCTGTCTTATTGCAGCTGCTATCCCCTCAACCCCTCCCCCCCCCCCTCCTTCACCACAATTTTGTTTTATTTTTTTTAATTTATTTTTTATTTATTTTTTATTTTCTTTTATTTTTTTTTCTTATATTTTTTTTTTTTATTTTTTTTTTTTTTAAAATCGTATTTGTGTGGATGTGTACGTATGTGAGTGTTGTTTGTCCCCGGGTGGCGTGGGTGGGTAAGGGTAAGGGTAAGTGTTTTGAGGGTCGTTTACATACTGTTGTACAATTATGTCCTGATTATCACTGTCTGTTATCATTGTATGTATACAAATTGCTGTTAAATTCAAAATTCAATTAAAAAGATTTAAACTAAAATTGGGCAAATCTTTTGTTAATGTCTTTGGGAAGCATTAACAGTTGACCTTTATCTGATTTAATTTTTAGAATAGTCTGGTCCTTTTCAACTTTTCTCAGCTGGCGTGCTAGAAGTTTGTGTGGCTTGTCGCCAAATTCGAAATTTTTCTTTTGTAATTTGAAATAATCTGATAACTCTTGCAGATAAAATTTGGTTTGATTTAAATTTCAATATTGCTATCTTGTTGTGTTTATCTATAGTTGGATCTTCACATTTTCTAAATCAAGTTGTCTAATCTGTTGCAATTGTTCCATCCTATTCTTTTTATTTTTATAAGCTTGGTATGAAATGATAGAACCTCTAATAAACACCTTAAAAGATTCCCATAATAGGGAGGGCGAGATGTCTGGGGTATCATTGGTCTAAAAAAAAAGTTCCATCTGTTGTTTTAAATATTTACAACCGTCCGGATTGTTTAGTATTCGAGGATTGAACCTCCAGAATGATTTTATTATTAAACATTCCTTCTAGTTTTAAGGAGAAGGTTAGCGGTGAATGATCGGAAATGACACTATTATGGTATTTAGGGTTAGTTGTAAAGGGGATTCATTTCGTGTCCACTAGGAAGTAGTCAATACGTGTATAGGTTTTATGTACTGATGAGTTGAAGGAGTGTTCTCTTCCGGCAGGGTTTGCAATTGTCCATACGTCTGTTATATTTGTATTTTTTATATACGTATTTAAACGTTCACTGGATTTTGATTTTATATTAAGTCTCTTTTGTTGGGCAGATTTATCGAGGTATTGATCCAAAACGCAATTGAAATCTCCCATTATCATGTTTTGCTGATTGGACTCAGAAATTATATTCAAGATTTTGTTAAAGAATTGTGGCTTATCAAAATTAGGAGCACCTGCATCGGGCCCTATATATGTCATCCAAGGAGGGCAGTTGGGCGTTTGTAATGTTCTGCGCAGTTTTTATAATTCCCTGCAACGCCCTCCTCTCAGCCACAGTACAGCTAGCAAACCACACCAGGATTCCATAGGAGAGGATACTCTCCACGGCGCATCGGTAGAAGGACAACAGCAGCGGCTGTGAGACGTTTGCTCTCCGCAGAGACCTCAGGAAATACAGCCGCTGATGTGACTTCTTCACGAGAGTGACGGTGTTCATTTGCCATTTGAGGTCCTGGGAGATGTTTATTCCCAGGAACTTAAAGCCAGTGACTCTCTCCACCATGTCTCCTTTGATGTATAAGGGAGCAGGTTCCTCTCTCCTCTTCCTCCTGAAGTCAACGACCAGCACCCAGCACTGACAACCCGCCACTCGCTGTGAGTACGGAGGACGTCAGAAGAACACTCCGCAGGGTCAACCCCAGGAAGGCTGCTGGACCAGATGGCATCCCAGGGAGAGTATTGCGGGACTGTGCAGACCAGTTAGCGGAGGTTTTTAGCAAAATCTTTAACCTCTCTCTGTTAACGTGCACTGTCCCTAAATGCTTTAAGACTGCTACCATCGTGCCTGTACCCAAAAAAACATTCATTAAGAGCTTGAATGACTATAGACCTGTTGCTCTCACTTCGACCGTGATGAAATGTTTTGAACGGCTGGTCCTGGCCCACATTAAGTCCTCACTCCCACCCACCCTGGATCAGCATCAATTTGCGTATAGAGCTAATAGGTCAACGGAAGATGCCATCAACACAGCTCTACATTCTGCACTGACACATCTGGAGCGTCCTGGCTCATATGTGCGGATGTTATTTGTAGATTTTAGTTCTGCATTGGTGTCTGGTAAACCAAAAACAACCTGGTACTCAATCCATCAAAGACAAAAGAGCTGGTCGTTGACTTCAGGAGGAAGAGGAGAGAGGAACCTGCTCCCTTATACATCAAAGGAGACATGGTGGAGAGAGTCACTGGCTTTAAGTTCCTGGGAATAAACATCTCCCAGGACCTCAAATGGCAAATGAACACCGTCACTCTCGTGAAGAAGTCACATCAGCGGCTGTATTTCCTGAGGTCTCTGTGGAGAGCAAACGTCTCACAGCCGCTGCTGTTGTCCTTCTACCGATGCGCCGTGGAGAGTATCCTCTCCTATGAAATCCTGGTGTGGTTTGCTAGCTGTACTGTGGCTGAGAGGAGGGCGTTGCAGGGAATTATAAAAACTGCGCAGAACATTACAAACGCCCAACTGCCCTCCTTGGATGACATATATAGGGCCCGATGCTTGCGCCGGGCCACAAATATCAAGCAGGACACATCCCACCCTGCCAACCACCTTTTTACTCTGCTACCCTCTGGGAGGCGATTCAGGACTCTGAAGGCTCGCACCGGTAGACTAAAAAATAGTTTCTACCCATGTGCGATAAAAGAGCTAAATTCCATCAGAGAACACTGGGGAAGCAAAATGTAATTCCAAGAAATGCCGCCAAATTCTTTTAAATTCTTTTAAATTCTTTTAAAATACCTATTTATTTTTTACTAATAAGTGTACATATGTGTTAATGGTTGTCGTGTTTGTATTTTTTTAACCGGAGGAGATGTAATGGAATTTCGTTGCACAGTATTGTGCTATGACAATAAACGTATTCATTCATTCATTCATTCATAAATATTTACCATAGTAATTGGGGTAGAATGTATCTCTCCAGAGACTATGACATACCTCCCCTCTTTATCTGCAATGGTATTTTTATGTTAAGTGGTATGCCCTTACGAATTATAATTGCAGTACCTCTGGATTTAGAGAGATAGGAGGAGCAATATGTTTGACCGATCCAATTGACCTTCAGCCTGGTCTGAGCTTGAACTTTCAAATGTGTTTCCTGTAAAAATATTATATCGGCATTGAGTGATTTTAATTGGGCAAGAATTTTACCCCTTTTAATTGGCTCATTAGCGCCCCTAATATTCCAGCCACAAAACGTAATTCCTCCAGTTTTCTTTAGAGGGTCATCTTGCATTGTAAATTACATTGTATCCTTTATTTCAGATGTTGCAACACAATACCTCAACCTTCTGGGTGTTGGGTGGGTGCTCCCAGTTGCTGAACACTGTAGGTATATCCCCGAAAAATGTGCCCTAAAAAGAAAAAGCAAAAAAAGTGCTAAATAACATAAATAATATGAAAAGACAGTTTTTAAAAATACTGTGTGAAGAAGCAACCAAATGGTGGAAGAATTTAGGTAACCTTCCGTAGATGTAGATTACATTTATCTCTGTTCCCTATGAACAAGAATTATGGAAGAGAAAGAACAGGCCAGAATCGGATAATATATTCAAAGAGAAAACAACCAAGCATGTACTATAAGTAGTTCATCTAATAGCTTAAACTAAATAAGTATTTACTATTTAATTGTGTTTAACTTAAAAGACAAACCCCAATGTTTTTTTTAATTAATAATCATCATATTTAGGTAAGAATTTCAATCAAGGAAATAGAAGAAACAATAAACTCATTAAAGAATGGAAAAACACCAGGACCAGATGGATTCAGTAATGAATTTTATAAAAGTTTTTATGAGATAATTACACCACGTTTACATAAAATGTACACATATGCTTTTAAAGAACAAATATTACCAGAAACATTAGCAGAATCAACAATTACACTAATACTTAAAAAAGATAAAGATATAGAAGAACCCGGTTCATATAGAGCCATTGCATTGTTAAATACAGATCAAAAAATACTAACGAAAACATTAGATAGAAGACTAAGTAAATATGTCAGTAAATTAATAAATGCGGATCAAATGGGGTTCATACCCAAGAGACAATCATGTAATAATTTGAGACGTCTGTTTAATATATTGCATTCATACAAAACTGAAGAACAAGATTTATCAATTATTTCATTGGACGCAGAAAAAGCATTCGATCAAGTGAAATGGGAATACCTTGTTAAAGTATTGCAAAAATTTCAAATGGGAGGGAATTTCATTTCATGGATAAAACTATTATATAATAGGCCTACTGCTAGAATATTAACTACAACATATTGTCCATGAAATTTCAATTATCAAGGGGCAATAGACAGGGATGTTCACTATCCGCTGCTATTTGCTCTTGTAATAGAACCTCTAGCTGAAATAATTAGAACACATCCGAACATCCATGGTTATAATACAAAATACTGAAATAATAAAATTTCATTATACGCAGATGATGTACTACTATACATCACAAAATCCCAAATTAGTATACCAAACATACTAAACCTAATACTTAAATATTTGGGAATTGAAATCACTAGAAAATATAAAGCTTTGTTTAACGTAAATTACATCCCCCTACTTAAGAAATTAAACGCTCTAATTAAATTTTGGAAAACTCTTCCGATGTCTTTAATAGGTCGAATAAATGCTATAAAAATGATCTTTTTACCACAAATTCTATATCTATTCCAGTCAATACCAATATACCTACCAAAAAAGTTTTTTAAAAAACTGGCCTCAGATATTACAAATTTTATATGGGACTATAAATCCCACAGAATACAAAGAACACACTTGAGTAAACCTAAAGAATTTGGTGGATTAGCACTCCCTAATTTTTTGTACTATTATTGGGCAGTAAATATCAAAAATGTGAATCACCTGTTGGACAACTCTGCCCAGCAGGTGGATTGGATAGTAATGGAGAGAGAGGATTGCTCCCCTTTTAATATAGGAGCGATCCTCCTCTCACCAATGAACGGGAATAACACAAAATACAATCAAAATCCAATTATACACAGTACAATTAAAATTTGGAAACAAATAAAACTAACCTTAAAATTAAGAAATCTATCGCTTCTTTCTCCAATAGTTAATAACCCGTCGTTCAAACCATCTATTATAGATAAATCATTTATACATTGGGAAAGAATAGGAATTAAAACATTTGAAGACATGTATGATACTGGAAAATTATTATCATTCCAACAACTATAACTAAAATACAATTTGAGAAATAATCATTATTTTAAATATCTTCAAATATGTGACTATTTGAAAAAATATACACAAGAATATCATAACGTCTCCAGACTTATTGGACGAAGCAATGAATACAAAGGCCGAATCAGCTAATTTAATATCATACTTGTATAACATCATCCTAAATAAAGAAATAGCATCATCCGATAGAATTAGAAGAGACTGGGAACAAGAACTAGCTATAAAAATTTCGAAAGAGAGGTGGGGTAAACATTTGCTATATGTGCATAAATGCTCGATTAATGTAAGACATACACTAATTCAATTTAAAACCTTACATAGACTATATTACTCAAAAACTAAAATAAGTAAACTTTTTCCTAATGTCTCCCCTATCTGTGATAAATGTCTATCCCAAGAAGCAACTATAGCGCATTCCTTTGTTTTCTGTATAAAAATCCAAAAATTTTGGAATTAAATTTTTGAAATTTTTACAAAATTATTTAAAATAAAACTGATACCGAACGCAGAATTGATTATTTTTGGAACAATGGAAGTCGGCCCTGAGCTAACTGCGTCCCAAAAGAACCTACTTAATTACGGCTTAATAATGGGAAAAAAACTCATACTTAAATTCTGGAAAAACGCCCCAACACCAACAATAAATATGTGGATTTCAAATATGTCCGAAATGCTACACCTGGAAGATATGAGATTCCTTCTAGCAGGCAATTTAACATAATTTAACATTCCTTCTAGCAGACCATTTCCAAAAGATTTGGTCTCCATTTATCGACTTACTACAAGTATAAGGTGCAACAGAATTCTGAAAAGAAATGGTTTCAGGACCTGGTGAGGGGGGAGGAAAAATACGAAGTTGGTATATCCCTTTTAGCTCTTTTTTTTATTTTTAGCATATCTTCTATTTTCTTTTTCTCTTTTTCTTTTTCATGGCTTACTTCTTAACTTTTTTTCGAATTTTTCGTGTCTAAGGGTCTTTTTTTAATCACTCTTTCACACACTTACTATCCTATCTCACTTTCTTTACTTTTCTTCTTTTTAAAGTTTAAAATATGAAGTGGTACAAGAAATGTATTATGTTATTTTTGGCTTATATTATTGTAATGTACACTACTTCTAATAAATTAAATTATATTTTAAAAATATTTAGGCAAGAATCATCTGGCTGGAAGGGGTCAACTAAGAATTTGGTCTTGGATCTGCTTCTTGGCTGCCTGCCAGGTTTATCCCAGTCTGTCTTTTGTTGGCTCCTTGCCAGCTTGGATGATTCCCTGTCGGTTTGGCCTGAGCGTTTCTGGGAATTTGCCCACACAAATCGATTAAACATATTTGAATATATACCTATGCAATGAACCTTAACTAGAGATCATAGATCTAAAGATTATTCAGTATTAACTTTAAGGAGGAATGAATCATTATTTGGTTATGATATTACATTTTAGGTTAAAATAAATGAGTTAGTCCAATTATTTATGTGTTAGTATATAATTGATTACATCGTTTGTTAGTAGATTATTACGTTCCGCTCCGTTTAATTTGTTTTCCATACTGCATAATTCTATTTTATTAAATCTTTCTTTCGTAAACATGGTGGCCTTGACGCTGCTTATGTTACATTCCAAACCTGATAAGGTGTCTAGACATAAGCATGTGCGAGTTAGTCAGCCATCTTTAAATATTGAAAAGAATAAAGAGAGCATTACTCGGGAAACAACAATTTAAACTACCACTTTTTCTATGATGAATATCTCAGTTGAGTAGAAGTGCAACGAATTGTGGATGCAGCCCAGACCATCACACAAACCAACCTCCCTCCCATTGATTCCATTTATACCTCACGCTGCCTCGTCAAGGCAAGCAGCATAATCAAGGATGAGTCACACCATGGCCACTCCCTCTTTTCCCCTCTCCCATCAGGCAAAAGGTATAGATGTGTGAAAAAGCACACCTCAAGATTCTGGGGACAGTTTCGTCCCAGCTGTTATCAGGCAACTGAATCATCCTACCACAACCAGAGAGCAGTCCTGAACTACTATCTACCTCATTGGTGACCCTCAGACTATCCTTGATCGGATTTTGCCGGCTTTACCTTGCATAAACGTTATTCCCTTATCACTTATCTATACCGTAAATGGCTCGATTGTAATTATGTATTGTCTTTCCGCTGACTGGATAGCACTCAATAAAAGCTTTTCACTGTATCTCGGTACACGTGACAATAAAGTAAACTGAACTGAAAAAATGAGCGCACGCATCTGAAGAAAGATTTGTGACCCCTGCGGGGGACTGCAATAAAGAGTCGTAACATTGGTCCATTATATAATCTTGACCAGATGAACAATCTTATTTGTTTCTGAAATCGGTGGACTTGACAACTTGCAATCATTATTACCATCTGAGGTTGGACAGTCATAACCTATAGAACAGACTTTCTGTAACATGACAACATTGGATAAGCAACTGCAACTTCCAATATGGTGAACAAATCAAATGATATTCGTCGCACTAAGATACATTGCAATTAGGTGGTTGAAAATATTACATGATATTAATTTTGTTGACTTTTATTGAGATTAATAATTTGTGAGATTCTTTGTTGCCTCACTGAGAAAAATGTGGAGACCATTAAAATTAGCAGCTGCAATTATTTCAAAGCTTGGAATTTTTTTAACTTGACATAAGATTTACTTTGTAACAACATTACCTAACTAACTACTGGGAGTCTGCCAGAATTATTGATTCAAGAATGTCCCACCAGCCTCATGAAGAGAGTTGCCAATTAGCTCTTTATTATATCTTGAAATGTCGACATTCTGAAACATGACACAACGAAATGCAACTAATTTACACTCCTATGTAAAACTGGTTTTACAACACAGCAGTAGTCGAATTTTTAATGTAATAGTCACTAACATGGGAAGCAGAGTGAAACTTAAGGGCCTGTCCCATTAGGCGACTTTTTAGGCGAGTGCAGGAGACTGCGCTCGCCTCATGATCGCCACATGGTCGCCACATGTTCGCTGGTAGTCTCTGGTGAGTCTCCTTAATGGTCGCGAAGCGTTCCCGCATTCTGGGAACTAATCGCGGCCTCAGTATGGTTGCAGCAAATTTTTCAACATGTTGAAAAATTTTCTGTGATCAAAAATTGGTCGCCATGGAGAAAATCGATACTTTTGTAATCGTACTTGCAGTGGTAGTGGGGTCGCCATGTAGTTGTACGCAGTCGAGGTAGCCGTAGTTAATCTCCTTTGCTGACCGGGCATTTTCATTGGCTCATTGGGGAGGGGGAGGGGAGTAGAGAGGGCGGGTAGAGAATTCCTTTTGGAATTCCTTGATTAGTACTTTTAGTTAAGCAACACAATTTTATAATTTTCATCTATGGTATTGTTTCCCTTTTAATGTATCTCCCTCAAATCTAGCCAATTATATATTTCTAATGTTAATTGCTCCACCGTGATCAGCTCAGCTTTCTGTTGCCAACGAACGAAACATCTCCTGAACCTTTCATTCCTTCTGTAGAAATATTCTATAAAACATGTTTATTTGAACCAAGACTTTGCCCTAATATCTTTAGTGATATGCTATCAAAGTTGTAATCAACATTGCTTCTCTGATCATTACCAAATAAAATCTGGTTAATTCTTTAATTAGCATTCATTTGATTTTGGTCAGTGCTGGTGAGCTAATTTATTTATTTATGTCACATCAGACATTCAATTTACTGTATATTTGTTAAACAATTTAAAGCTGTGACAATAAATCAATGACAGTTTGAAACTTCCATATCCTATTCTACCATCTCAAATTGAAATGAAATTATTATTTTAGGGTAGGAGCTACAATGCTTACTAGTGATGTGTTTAGGGATTGTGTCTACCAGTTTCACACAGGATCTTTGCAGTTAAATGAAATTAGATTTGCTTTTGTAGCATTTTGTTGACTATATTTTCAATACATAGTAGTACTAATTTAACAATATTTCTTGTTTTTAGCCTTTTCCTTGGGGCGATGGAGATCATACATTTTTCCACGATCCGCATATGAATCCGTTATGAAGAATAATGCTTTATTAATTGCTGGAAATTACAGCCCCAATATAATTTGTAGCGGTATATAATAAATGTTGTACTATTATAATCCATGTTTAATGTTGATAATAAAAGGTTGAACATAATCTAGACATTTGGTATGAACTGCATTTGTATTTCCCGAATAAAATATCTCAGTAAAATGTGAATTAGTAAATCTGATCAAGGAAATTACTCCTGCAATTAACTCAGAGCTCCCGTGGATTTTTGAAGAAACAGCAGCAAAGAGAAGCAGGAAAAAGCAGTGATTGGCTCAAGCCCGAGTGGGAAGAGAGTTAGAAGTGAGTCAGAGGGGGGAAACAGTTTAAAAAGGGAGGCAAAGCATAGACAGATTTAACTCAGAGCTCCCGTGGATTTTGAAGAAACAGCAGCAAAGAGAAGCAGGAAAAAGCAGTGATTGGCTCTAGCCCGTGGGAGGAAAGTTATAAGTGAGTCAGAGGGGGAAAACAGTTTAAAACTGAGGAATTTGGTTTGTAAATTGGTAAATTAGGAAATTTATCAGTCAATATAAGCAAGACGGCTCAGGGAGCGGTAGTAAGGGAGCGACCTTGTGAGTCTTTGACACAAGAGTCTTCGGAGAGGAGGCTATGTATAAAGCTCGAGAGGACGGAGCACGGTGAACACATGTCGGGGCAGATGAGACAGTGTGAGGCTTGCAGAATGTTGGAGCACAGGGACACAGATGGAGCCTCTGGCTGCTACAACTGTGGCAAGTGCGTCAATTATAAAAGATGAGATAGCCGAACATTTGGATAGCAGTAACAGGATCGGTCCGAGTCAGCATGGATTTACGAAGGGGAAATCATGCTTGACTAATCTTCTGGAATTTTTTGAGGATGTAATTAGGAAAATGGACAAGGGAGAGCCAGTGGATGTAGTGCACCTGAACTTTCAGAAAGCATTTGATAAGGTCCCACATATGAGATTAGTGGGCAAAATTAGGGCACATGTTATTGGGGGTAGAGTGCTGACATGGATAGAGAAGTGGTTGACAGACAGGAAACAAAGAGTAGGGATTAATGGGTCCCTTTCAGAATGGCAGGCAAGGCTCGGTGCTGGGACTGCAGCTATTTACAATATACATCAATGATTTGGATGAAGGGATTCAAAGTAACATTAGCAAATTTGCAGATGACACAAAGCTGGGTGGCAGTATGAACTGTGAGGAGGATGCTATGACAATGCAGGGTGACTTGGACAGGTTGGGGGAATGGGCAGATGCATGGCAGATTAAGTTTAATGTGGATAAATGTGAGGTTATCCACTTTGGTAGCAAAAACAGGAAGGCAGATTACTATCTAAATGGCGTTAAATTGGGAAAAGGGGAAGTACAACGGAATCTGGGGGTGCTTGTACATCAGTCTATGAAAGTAAGCATGCAGGTACAGCAGGCAGTGAAGAATGCGAATGGCATGTTGGCCTTTATAACAAGAGGAATCGAATATAGGAGCAAAGAGGTCCTTCTGCAGTTGTACAGAGCACCTAGTGAGACCACACCTGGAGTATTGTGTGCAGTTTTGGTCCCCTAATTTGAGGAAGGACATTCTTGCTATTGAGGGAGTGCAGCGTAGGTTTACAAGGTTAATTCCCGGGATGGCAGGACTGTCATATGCCGAGAGAATGGAGCAGCTGGGCTTGTACACTCTGGAGTTTATAAGGATGAGAGGATATCTCATTGAAACATATAAGATTGTTAAGGGTTTGGACACGCTAGAGGCAGGAAACATGTTCCCGATGTTGGAGGAGTCCAGAACCAAGGGCCACAGTTTAAGAATAAGGAGTAAGCCATTTAGAACGGAGACGAGGAAACACTTTTTCTCACAGAGTGGTGAGTCTGTGGAATTCTCTGCCTCAGAGGGCGGTGGAGGCAGGTTCTCTGGATGCTTTCATGAGAGAGGTTACATTATCAAATTCATTGGTCTTTTATACTCAAGTAGAACATGAATTCTACTTCATTCTTTGTTAAAAGAGTGATGTAAATAACTTCTCCAATTGTCAATGTTTGTCCTTAAAATTACACTATAACTAAAATCATTTAAAACAAGTTCAAGCTTCCACCGAGAATAAGCACCCTCTGAAAAATGTTATCGTTAATTAGAATTACAACTACAAATAACACTAAGAAAAGGAAACATTTGTTTGCTTAATATTAGCTAGGTTCCAAAATACATAAGTAAGAAACAAACTGCTGGTGGAATTCTGCAGGTCAGGCAGCATATGTGCGTGTGTTTGGAGATTTCTTCCTCCTTCAGGAAATGGCGTCCCCCCCCCTCCATGGTTGGTTGTACCCGGAATTGCTTCTTCATTTCCTGCAAGTACTAATACAATACAAATTGCCTTTATTGTCATTGAAACAAACAGAGGTTTAAACAAAATGTTGTTCCCTGCAGTCATAACAGTAAAATAAACATAACGCACAATTAGCACAGTTTCACACAAACATCCATCACTGTGATCTCCAAACACCTCCTCACTGTGATGGAAGGCAAAAGTCTTATCTCTTCCCTGTTCTTTGTTCTTCTCCCGCGTCGAGGCGATCAAGTCTCTTGATGTTAAAGCCTCCGGTGGGCGTTGGTAAGTCCCACGGCCGATTAAGCCGCACCGGGCGATGTGAGGCCCTGCGACGGGCCGATTCAAACCCCGTGATTCGGGGCGGGCGAAATTGCCGTTGCGGGAGATCCCGAAAATCGGTCTCCCACCAGGGACCTGCGAGCTCCCGATTTTACCTTCCACAGGGCCTGCGGCCAAGGCCTCCGAAGCTCCAGTCGGGTCGCTGCCGCCGCGCCATCACAGCCTCCGAGTCAGCCAGCTCCATGATGGTAAGTGAGTCCATGAGTCCGCAGGCTCTGCAACTGGAGCCCTCAGGTCGATTGTAGAAAGGGTGCAATTGCCCAGGAGATTTATGAAGATGTTGGCAGGGCTGATATTTTTTTTTCACTTTTCAGAAAGATTTGACAACTGGGATTGTATTCTCTGCAGCAACGGAGGTCTTCTTCTCTTCTTGCGAATGAAACATAAACCAAAGGAATAGTAAGATCTCAAGCCGGGTGTTGAGCAGCCAGGTTGTTGTCTCTGCGTCAATGTCTGCCAGGCCCTGAGCTCCATTTGGTGGGTGGTAGAGCGGGCACCCAGAGATGACATGGTTGGCTGTCTGTTGTTCTGCTCCACATTCACAGGCTGGGCTCTGGCGGAGTCCCCATCTCCACATGCTGGCATTGAAATGCCCAACTCCAGTACAAAGTCTGTTGAGCTTTACCCATGCTCCTCTGCGGTGAAGAAAATACTTCGTTGAGGTGAATAATATTGTGAGAATAGGATCTGTTTCGCTTAACAAATAGTGTAGGAAGGAACTGCAGATGCTGCTTTAAACTGGATAGACACAAAAAGCTGGAAAAACTCAGCAGGACAGGCACCA
Organism: Amblyraja radiata; assembly: GCF_010909765.2. Classification (NCBI taxonomy): domain Eukaryota; kingdom Metazoa; phylum Chordata; class Chondrichthyes; order Rajiformes; family Rajidae; genus Amblyraja; species Amblyraja radiata. The sequence continues at coordinate 25,341,764 of NC_045975.1, read as the reverse complement.
TCTCTGGAGAGAAACAATGGGTGATGTTTCGGGTCGAGACCTTCAGGCTGAAGAGATTCAAAACCAGCCATATAGATGTAAAACACAATGACTGGAGATGTGTGTTAGAATCAGAATCATGTGTTCATCTTAATTGACATGACACCATGATAAATATATTACAGAAATAAAAATTAATGGCGTGGCACGGTGGCGCAGCGGTAGAGTTGCTGCCTTACAACACCACAGACCCAGATTTGATCCTGACTACGGGTGCTGTCTGTACAGAATATGTACATTCTCCCTATAACCTCATGGGTTTTCGCCGGATATTCCGGTTTCTCCCACATCCGAAAGAAGTACAGGTTTGTAGGGTAATTGACCTGTAAATTTTCCCTGGCATGAAGGATGGAACTGGTGTATGGGAGATTGCTGGTCAGTGTGGACTTGGTGGGCCGAAGGGCCTGTTTTCATATATATGTTTTACTTTGATATATCTTAATTTCATTGATCCTTATACTTGGTTGAATATGTGCCATTATTTTTGTCTTGTTTCTATAGTCAAAGGGTAAGGTTGATTAATTTATTTGTTTAGAACAGTGATGGAAGTCCGACTCCTCTTGCCTTGTTTCTGTGTTTTTTCTCTATATATATGCATCTCCGGAAGTGGCGGCGCTGTGATACGGCTGCGGCTCGCCTGCAGTCTGTCTGTTTTTACTTTTTTGTGTTGTTATTTTTGTCTAGTTTAGTAAATTTTTTGGTTATTAGGTGGTGTTATGTGTGTGTGGGGGGGGGGGGGGGGGTGGGGGTGAAACAGGGCTTTCTGTCTCTCCCTTCGGGGGAATGCGACTTTTTTGTCGTATCCCCCTTCTCTTCCCCCGTCTGCGCTGAGGCCTAATGGCGGAGCTGGCAGCCTCCAACCTGCGACCGACCTCGAGGGTCCGGAGGTAGAGCCAGCCAGGAATCACCAACGCGAGGCTGGCCGTCTTCAAGCTGTGGCGACGTCCGGGCAGCGGCACGACTCGGCGCTCTGGTGAGGGCGGACGGCGCGGGGCTGAGACACTCCCGTGCGGGCAGCACGGCTACCGGCTGGAAGGCGCTCCCATGTGAGCGGCCTGGGTCCCGGCTGGAAGGCGCTCCCATGGGGGCAGCCCGGTGCGGGGCTGAGACGCTGCCGTGTGGGTGGCCTGGCTACCGGCTGGAAGGCGCTCCGGTGAGGGCGGACCGGCTCCCAGCTGGAAGGCGCTCCCGTGGGGGCAGCCCGGTGCGGGGCTGAGACGCTGCCGTGTGGGCGGCCCGGTGCGGGGCGGAGACGGTGCTCCGGTGGCTGAGGCGGCGTTCTGGCGGCGGCGACCTGGATCCGGGGCTCGGCCGCGGGCCAGTGGATGACAATGTCGGGAGCTCGCAGGTCACAGGCTGGTGCCTGTTTTCCGGAGCTCCCGTTGCAACAGCTGCGTCCGCTGGACTGGAGGGCGGCAGCTTCGACCACCCCCGGGCCGCGGAGCTTGAACCGCGGGACTGATACCATCGCCCGGTGGGGTATCGCCTCGGCGCAGAGGGAGAAGAGGAGGGAAGAGACAGTAACTAAGACTTTTGCCTCCATCACAGTGAGGAGGTGTTTGGTGAACTCACTGTGGTGGATGTTAATTTGTGTTTATTGTGTGTTGTTATTATTACATGTATGGCTGCAGGCAACAGCATTTCGTTCAGACCGAAAGGTCTGAATGACAATAAAGGAAATCTAATCTAATCTAATCTAATAACAGCATTAATAATAATCTGATTTCCATACATCAATATACTAAGGTCATTCATGTGCTACACCTGTTGATCAGAGCCTGGCTCTACTGTGGAATGTAATTTAACCTAACCTTATTCATACCTAATCCAATGTAAAGCATAAATGTTGCATTCAAATGTAAGTTAAAAGACTCGCTACAGATTGCACAATTTCAAGCTGAAAAATGCAAAAGCTCCCAACCGTAGGAGGGGGGACACCCTCCCCCCCTCGGTCGCTACGTTCCCTCGGGCTTGTTCACTGCGCTCCCTCAGAATTTCTCACTCTCAACTCTCACCCAAAGTTAGCCGTCCTAACACAGCATGTGAATAGTTATCGTGCAATTTGTCGCAATAGCCACAAAAGACCTTCAAATTGTTTGTGGAAACCATTGATACTAGTCAATATGAAAAAGTGCCTAATGCAAATTAAGCATTGTGAGTCATTTTTATATTTCTTTTTTTTTGTAGCATGCATTGCATTTGAGACAAAGAGCTAAATTCCAGGACTAAATTGCTTCCAGGTTTGAACCTACGGTGCATTTAATTTTTCATCACATGGTGGCAGTAAAAACGTGAAAATATACATTATGTGAAACCAAGTGTGGACATTGTTAACCATATAACCATATAACAATTACAGCACGGAAACAGGCCATCTCGGCCCTACAAGTCCGTGCCGAACAATTATTTTCCCTTAGTCCCACCTGCCTGCACTCATACCATAACCCTCCATTCCCTTCTCATCCATATGCCTATCCAATTTATTTTTAAATGATACCAACGAACCTGCCTCCAACACTTCCACTGGAAGCTCATTCCACACCACTACCACTCCCTGAGTAAAGAAGTTCCCCCTCATGTTACCCCTAAACTTCTGTCCCTTAATTCTGAAGTCATGTCCTCTTGTTTGAATCTTCCCTATTCTCAAAGGGAAAAGCTTGTCCACATCAACTCTGTCTATCCCTCTCATCATTTTAAAGACCTCTATCAAGTCCCCCCTTAACCTTCTGCGCTCCAGAGAATAAAGACCTAACTTATTCAACCTTTCTCTGTAACTTAGTTGTTGAAACCCAGGCAACATTCTAGTAAATCTCCTCTGTACTCTCTCTATTTTGTTGACATCCTTCCTATAATTGGGCGACCAAAATTGTACACCATACTCCAGATTTGGTCTCACCAATGCCTTGTACAATTTTAACATTACATCCCAGCTTCTATACTCAATGCTCTGATTTATAAAGGCTAGCATACCAAAAGCTTTCTTTACCATCCTATCTATATGAGATTCCACCTTCAACTATGCACGGTTATTCCCAGATCCCTCTGTTCAACTGCATTCTTCAATTCCCTACCATTTACCATGTACGTCCTATTTTGATTTGTCCTGCACCTCATATTTATCAGCATTAAACTTCATCTGCCATCTTTCAGCCCATTCTTCCAAATAGCCTAAATGTTACTCTGGGTTTGGTAGGTATGAATAATCTGGGACTTCCTTCAAGTATTTTTTAAAAGTTTATGTCATGGTCTACCTACTGTGTTTGTCCCTATCCCCCAAATTCACTGGAGCGTAACCTAGTCCTGTCCGTGGAATTATTCAGTATCCAGCTGCCCATTTATCCAGTTTCTCAACACTATGATAAGTTTGTGAAATAAATTCTAGATATTGCACTCTTGGTATTAAAAATAAGTTCCCAAAAAAATGGAGTAACAATTCTTAAATCTCATCAAGAGGCTAGCTTTAGTAATGCAAACATCTTTGGGGTTATAGAGCTGGTAGAAATTACAGGGAGAGGCATATGTGAAAACATAGTATGATTTGTAAACTGATGTAATATTTAAATAGTCAAGTTAATTAACCTGGAGTTCCAGAAATTTCCAAGATATGTGCATTCCTAAAATTCTGGCATCCTGAGCGCCCTTAAGCTTAATTGCCTCACCATTTACAGGCTTGATTTTAGTAGTCATCATGTCCAAGGATGATGGGTGAAAGGAACTTGATGCTGGAAGCAGAATTTGGAAAGGTCTCAAGTTAATATAGGAGGTAGACAAAAATGCTGGAGAAAGTCAGCGGGTGAGGCAGCATCGATGGTGCGAAGGAATAGGTAACGTTTCGGATCGAGACCCTTCTTCAGACTGATGTGGGGGCGGGGGGGGGGGGCAGGAAGAAGAAAGGAAGAGGTGGAGATACTAGGCTGTGGGAGAGCTGGGAAGGGGAGGGAAAGGAGGGAGAAAGCAAGGACTATCTAAAATTGGAGAAGTCAATGTTCATACTGTTGGGGTGTAAACTACCCAAGCGAAATATGAGGTGCTGCTGCTCCAATTTGTGGTAGGACTCACTCTGGCCATGGAGGAGGCCCAGTACAGAAAGGTCGGATTCGGAATGGGAGGGGGGGAGTTAAAATAGAGCTAAATAAGGAATGTGAGCTTCAGTTTAACATTGGTTATGATACTAATAGTCATATTAGTTGAAGGTAGACACAAAATGCTCAGGTTGCTCTGTGGGCCAGGCAGCATCCCTGGAGAGAAGGAATGGGTGACATTTTGGGTCGAAACCCTTCTTCAGAAGTCTGAAGAAGGGTCTCGACCCGAAACATCACCCATTCCTCTCCAGAGATGCTGCCTGTCCCACTGAATTACTCCTCATTTTGTGTCTACCTTCGATATAAACCAGCATCTGCAATTCATTCCTACACGTCATATTAGTTGAGGTGGCTTGATCTTTCCTAGCCATAGACATTGTTCTGGTAGGTCCAGGACAGATTGGTTGCGATATTTATGTCTAGGAATTTGAAACTCTTGACCATTTGCACTTCTGCATTGATGATGCTGATTGGGGAATGCACTCCACAATGTTTCCTGAAATCAATAACTAGCTCCGTCATCTAGACAAAGAGGTTGTTGTCTTGACATAATGTTACTAAGCTCTCTATCTCCTTCCTGTACTTCGTCATGCCATTTTTCGACATCCAGTCCACTACCGTGGTGTCAACTGCAAACTTGTAAATGGAGTTAGAGCATAATTTGGCCGCATGATCGCGAGCATGTAGGCAATATTATAAGGGGCTGAAAACTCATCCTTTTGGGCACTGGTATTAAGATTTGTTGTATATTTAATGTAGAGAGGATATGGGGGAGTCTTTCTACACCCAAAGAGTGGTAAGTGCCTGGAATACACTGCCTGAGAGATGTTTGATGCTGGTTTGCTAATAGCATTTAAGAAGTATCCAGATGAGCATTTGAATTACTTGGACATAGAAGGTTATGGACAGGAGAAGGGAGATGGGTTTAAAACAGAAGGGTGCTCACTTGTCGGAGTGGACGTTGGAGGGAATGGCCTGTTTCCTTGCTATATTATTCTATGATTCAAAATGTTACAATGCAGAGAAACTAAGGTTTTAATTATAATAAGGGTCTCACGGTAATTGAATGGGATTTTTTGTTTAGCTTTTATCAATGCAAAGATGATTGATATGCTAACTATGTGATCTGAAGATTGTTGAATGTTTGTAAATGTAAAAGAATTTCACAAATATTCAGTGACCTGAGCCATATGACACTGAATGTTTGTGAACATCTCAACATCTTTGACATTCACAAACATTCAACAACCCTCAAAATAAATAAATAGCAATATCAATCTCCTTTACATTTATAAAGCTTAAAAGCAAATCCATAAGTTATTTAAATCATATAAATGGTCCCATTGTTGTTGCAGGACTTCTGTGAATACAGCTGGCTGCCTATGTTTAGATGCCCCCATGCTGCGTCGTGCCATGTCGAAATGCTAGGAGCCAGGCTCCAGTAGAAGACTGCTCCTGACGCCATGCTGGAACGGGGACAGGGAAACATTGATTTTGGGCAACTGAAGATCTGCCTTAATTTGATTAGGCAGAGTCAACATGGCTTAATGAAGTAAAAATCTCATTTGATTAATTTAATAGCTTTGTTATGATGCAATTTACAAAGTAAACACTGAAAACAATGAATATTGTATTTGTGAATTTCAAAGAACATAATGAAGTACCATATGAAAATTGGTGCAATTGGACTTGCATGTTTGGGGTTTGCATATTGGCAAGAAATGAAGAATGGTGAAAGGACAAAACAAATCAAATGTAGATAAAAATGCTGGAGAAACTCAGCGGGTGAGGCAGCATTTATGAAGCGAAGGAAAAGGTGACGTTTCGGGTCGAGACCCTCGGGTCTGAAGAAGGATCTTGACCCGAAACGTCACCTTTTCCTTCGTTCCATAGATGCTGCCTCACCCGCTGAGTTTCTCCAGCATTTTTATCTAACTTCGATTTTTCCAGTATATGCAGTTCCTTCTAAAACAGCAACAATCAAATGGTCATTTACAGATTGGCAGACTTGGTAGTTTGGTGCAGTAAACAGTAAGGAGGATAAAGATGACTTCAAGAGGGCATAGATGGGTGGAATGGGCATTCACACAGTGAATCTTAATGCGGATAAGTGCAAACGGATACATTTGGCAGGAAAAACAAAGAATGACAACATAGACAGTTGTATAATTCTAAATGATTTCATTTATTTATAGATATTGTTTATGACACTTTATAAATATTCTTGTTTTGTTTTTTGTATGCTGTTTCACACTTGCTTTTTATTCTTTCATTCTGTTCGAAATAAATAAATAATTAAATAAATAAATAGATAAAAATGAGGTGCTGGAACCAAGATATGTGAATAATGCTTTGATGATAGCAGGAGGTTGAAAAAGTGGTTAAAATATTTGTCATTGTTGTTTTTATAAATGGAGGCACTGAATACAAAAGTAATGTTTCCAATTCTGTTCATTGTACTCTAGTAAGGATCTGAAAATACAAAAAGATTTATGAGAATGGTTTCATATACAAGGATAACCCAGAAAATCTGGTGCGGTTCTCCTTGGAGCAGATTTGTGGGATTTTTAATAGTTTACTAGACCAAGTGCAGACCCATTGGGTCTGCTCCCCCAACGCACCCGTTCCCTACCCATAGCGCCCACGGGAGGTGTTGTCCTCCAACTCAAGCCGTTCCCGAACATAAGATTCCAACACTTCCCTTGCCTCCCTCAGCAGTGCTCTTTAAAATAAATTCCAATTGCACTTGCCCGGCATGTTTCAATAGCAATTCGCCCTCTCCCTGTTAGTTTATCCATTGTGACGTCATCAGTTGAAACAGGTCGGTTTGAAATTCAAGGTATTTTGATTTTTTTAAACTTTAATCACTAATAAGTCGTGAAATAAAGCATAAAATGTTCAGTGAAAGTGATCTCTGCCTAGGGGGAAATGTGAATCAGAATATGTAAAAATCTTGTGAAAGTTGTCATTTTTAAAGCTTTAATTGTGAATAACGTGTCAAATATAGGATGAAATCTTCATTGACGCTGATCTCTGCTCGTTGAGCCATTGTGACGTCATCAGTTGAAGCTGGTGGTTTTAATTTCAAAGTCTTTTGACTTTTTTAGACTTTTAATCAGTAATGAGTCGAGAATAAATTGAGAAATTAAGCAATAAGTGAAAAAAATGCTTCCTAATTCAAGAAACCTTATTCCATCAAAGAACGTAATCACTTAAACTATACCATAAATATTGTCAAATACAGTAACTCTACAATAAAGCTTCATTAATCAATGATAGAAAAGTTTAAGTTGCAGACAGAGAACAAAGTTCTTTCATCTTAAAATAAGAATGTGCACCTGGATAACTGCACCAACATTACAAGTTTACTCGTCACAAGAACATGTCATAATATTATTTCTGGATTCATCATATAAGCAGGAGAAATGCATTACAATAGACCATTGTGAAAAAAGTGTAATAATACCATAAAGATGCAGAATATCTTGCAAATAAATAAGCTTGTTTTCAAATTAGAACAGGTCACTCACAGTTACCAATTACTTATTCCAGTTTCCATTTCTTAAATAATCCTGAGTGGGCTTTTCTTACACACCATCAAAGATAAAGTATCGGCCATAGTAAAAGAGATTGCTGCCAAGCTAATCTAATTCAATCCTAGAATGTGCTGTCATTTTTTCTAAATAGCTTGTGTGACAGGTGAGTTGGGAAGTAAAATTCTTCACTGTGCACTTGTTATACACACAGGATATTGGAATTTTTCAAGCCTTTAAAACAACAATCACACAAATCATGCAGCTTCAAACTGCACAACATACCCTTGATTTAGCATCCAATTCTTGCGACTATTGGTTGGTGTCTGTTTCCATGGGGTTGTTTTGCCTTCCACATCTTGGTTCTCCTTTTTCTCTTCCTCCACAGCAGCATTCTTTTTTCAGATTTCATTTTGGGAACTTCATCCTTTGCATTAGTATTTGCAAATTTTGGGAACATTTTAACATAGAGCTTCATGGGAAATTGCATTTCACATAATCTGACAGAGTGATCTGAAGAGGTTACCAAGAGGATTGATGAGGACAGGGCAGTGGACTTTGTCTTTATGGACTTTAACAAGGCCTTTGACTAATTTGTGCACTATAGGCGATAATGGACAGTTAGATTGTGTGGAATCCAAAACAAGATAGCTTCAAAATTGGCATGGATGAAAGAGTTAAAGGGTAGTGATGGAGGTTATTTTTCCTCATTGGAGGTCTTTGACCAGTGGAGTGTTGCAGTGGTTGCTGCTGGGACCACTGTTTTCTTTTTGTTATCCACATGAACTATTGGGAGGACAATGTAATTAACATTGTTAGAACATTTTCAGATGATACCAAAATTGAGTATGGGGAAGGATATCTAAGTTTACAATAGGATTATATCAATTAAGAAGGTGGCCCAATGAATCACAAATGGAAGTTAATTCTGACAAGGGTTGCACTTTGGTATGTCAAACCAGGTTAACAAATGGTGCAGTCTGAAGAAGGGTTTCGGCCCGAAACGTTGCCAATTTCCTTCGCTCCATAGATGCTGCTGCACCCGCTGAGTTTCTCCAGCATTTTTGTGTACCTCAGGTTAACAAATGGTTGAGCCCTCAAGAGTGTTGCAGAACAGAGCGATCTGGGAGTACAAATGCAGGGTTCTCTGAAAGTAGTGAGTGAGGTGGACAGTATGGTGAAGAAGGCATTTGGCACACTTGCCTTCATTGAGAGAACAAAATTGTGGACATCATGATATAGCTGTACACATCACTGGTGAGACAGCATTAGGAGTACTATATGCTGATCTGGTTGCCAAGCTAAAGGAAGGATGTCATTAAGATGGAAAAGGAGTAGAAGAGATTCACCAGTATGTGACCTGGGTTTGCAGGCTTGAGTTGTTGGCAGATTGGTTACGGTGATACTTTTTTTGAAGCAGGCTGAGGGGTGACTTTATTGAGGTGGACAACATGGTGAGAGGCGTGGATAAATGGAACTCACGGTCTTTTTCTCATGAGAGAGGATTCATAAACTAGAAGCCATACGTGAGGGAGAGATTTAAGAGGGTAATCTGTATCTGGATTGAGCTGCAGAATAAACTATATAAACGAATACAGGTACAACTTTAAAAAAAACATTCGGACAGATATATAGAAAGTTAGGTTTTAAAGGCTATGGGCCGAATGCAGGCAAATGGGACCAACCCATTATGCAAAATTGGTCGGCGTGGACAAAGTGGGCCAAAAGGCCAGTTACGTTGCTATGTAGTTCCATACCTTTAACGTAGTGGTGTGTATTTCCCATTTGAAAGTAACCTCAACAGTTTTAAATCTAGTCTCGATGCACAGTTTAAAGTATTAAAGTGGAAGAGATTTGAATCTGTAACACCGATTGTTTTATCGTGGGGGAGTGAATAATGATATCGTTTTGATATCTAATCCTGAAATAGTATATATTCGCATTTTTGCAACTGTATAATTTAGTAAGTAATCTGAGATACGGATAATATAAAACTTCTGAGAAGCATAAAAAATGTACGTCCTTCTGTTTGATTTGACCCACAGTTCATTGACAATGCGCGGTAGGCAATTTGCGCTTTGTGTAGTCAGCCTGCGGACAGTGTACTCATCAAATGTAATTATGTGATTCGTGTCTCTAAGCAGCCAAATTACCTGAAAGTATACTTAATTTAATAGGTGCAATTTTGATACTGATGGGGGTGACATACAGTGTCAATAGAGCTCGTGACGCGGAAGAGAGATTGATGATGTTCGAGATTTTCCCTATATAGTGCATCGCCGTCACTCTAAGAACCTATGTTATGCCAGTGATCATTCCAGTCGAGAAGATCAGTAACTTCAACCGCATTATAAGATTCAAACTACTGAGTTCAGAAGAAAACGTAACACGCCCAAGTCAAGGTAAGATCATAACACTCAAACATTGATATTCAAATTACTTTGCTTTTCTTAACACGCCCGGGTTATCTCTCTAATGAACGATTCCTAAATGAATCTTATCGTTTTCTACTTCCTTTCGCTTTCAGATGCCGACCTTCGCCAGTTTCTTGTGTGCATCCTTCGTCCTGTGCATGGTCATCACTCATTCCTTTGGGTTTGCTCTCTCCGTGAGTATTGTTTTTGTAGGTTTCTGGTTTCCGTTTAGTCCTCCTTTATTTCAATGCATTTAGCCCGGGTTTGTGTGATTGAACATAGAGCTGCTTATTTTCGAGTTTCACCCGATAATGTCGAAGATTATTGAGAAAACACAAGTATGTGAGACAGGAATGTCTAATGTACAATTGTTTGAAATATCATACCGGGAACAGAAAATGTGGTGCTGCGGAATCGTGAAATTACACCAGAAAGTGTTCCAAGTCCTTGGCAGATTATTCAACATTTCATCATCATCATCACAATCATACTTTATTAGCCAAGTATGTTTTGCAACATAGGAATTTGATTTGCCACATTGTCATACCAATAAAAATCAATTAAACACACAAAATATATTTTAACATAAACATCCACCACGGTGACTCCACCACATTCTGCACTGTGATGGAAGGCGAAAGAAAAGTTATATCTCTTCCCTTTGTTCTCCCGCGGTCGGGGGCTAAAAATCAAGTCTGCAATTTATCCCGTCAGATAAAGCATAAAAATAAGTTTAATTTGACACCTAATTCACTTTCATATCTTCAGTATTAAAAAAGTTATGGTATTTTCATACTCAGAAATTAGCATCTTGTTCCCTATTGCTTTTCCATTGACTTAACACAAAAGCTGTGATGGAGGACAGTCAAAAGCCCATAACTTTCTTAAAAATTAAGAGAACTGAATGAAATTTTCAGTTATTATAGATTGAAGCATTCTGAAACAAATATAAAACATCTTACTTGGATGACCTAAATTAAAGCATATCATTAGTTAGTTACCTAATTGTAGCTAATTACAAAATTGACCGTTGTGACAGAAATAGTAATAAACACCCAGACTGCCTTGAAAATTCAAAAATGTGATATTCTCAAGATCAGAACTTTAACATTATTGTATTATATGCTGTAAGTCCGTAACAGATAGGTAAATAAATTACAATTTCTAGCAATAGACCAGGTCTTTATGGAGAAGATCAGTTGCTAGCTGGTACATTGGCATATCATAATCATTAGCATCATCATACTCCTCAGATGTTAACCAATAAGCAACTCTGTAACCTTGTTTTTTCACAACTTTTCAATTTTGGCATTGTAAACTACAAGTTTTTGCTCTTCAAACCACGCATGACATGCCTTTCTGCCCACTACTTTCCCATTAAGAATGTCCTGTAGATCATCACATTTGGAGTAGTCCAAATTCGGATAATCTCTGCGAATGCTGTCTAAATCAGTCTCTTTTGCTGGGCATTTGGATTGACAATTTTGCATTTCTTCTTCGGAGACATCTGTTTAAAATGTAAAGGAAAACAAGCACTGAACAGCATTAACAGAAACAAGTTATTATTTGCAGTTTTAGAAAAAAGGTAGAAATGATAAAGTTAAACGCTAAAACAAATAGTAAATACCCAACAAAAAAATTGATTTGATGAATGATGAATATGAATTTTCTGTTGGGTATTTACTATTTGTTTTAGCATTTAACTTTATCCTTTCTACCTTTTTTGTTACCCCATTTGGTTATTAATTTCCCTGTTTTAGTAAAAAACATCAAAAAGTCGCACACAAAGCCCGTGGCAGATCTGCAGCGCCGCTGAGGTAGGTTTTATAACATCGCTACATTGAAGGAGGCCACCTTAAACGAATCTCCTTTGCCTGCATGTAATGCATATCACTTCATATCCATGTGCCTATCCAATATCCCTTTAAATGGCACTATCATTTCTGCCTCCATCACCACCATTTCACATGTTCCAGGTACCTATCACTCTCTGTAAAAAACAAAAATGCCCGACACATCTTCTTTAGATTTTCCCCCTCACACCTTAAAGCTATGCCTATTTCATATGTTTAAGAAAAGGGGACTGGAACCAGCTAGAATTCAGCCTTGGAAAGTTCTGTGTTGGATTCCACTTTCAGTCGTTTAAAACATTAGCTTTTGTGTTTTGAGTAGTTGGTGTTTAATTTTAGAAATAGATTTGTTTTATTATTTGGGGGCACTGAAGATCACTGTAAAGATAATATTTAAATATTTCTCCAACAGGCAAAAGAGAAAAGGGGTTGGACACTGAACAGTGCAGGATACCTACTAGGACCACGTGAGTGCTGCACAAATAGTTTAAACGCTAAACATCATTTAGTACCTATTTGAAAAATGTCAGCCTTTGTGCCCAGTCCTGAGTAATAATGTACTGTCAATTAAACATCTTAGTAATTCAACAAACTGTGGTATTTGTGTGGCCTGTCTACTTTGGAACGTGAAGGGAAATTCTTACTAATTCTTGTAAATCTCTTTGATTTTCTTCTGCTGCTAACTCCCAAATGCTGGCTTTATAATATTGGTACTGTATCCAAGCATACAGTACCACAATTAAATTACCAAACTGGTTCTGGATCTTTGATCCAGATTCAAATCCCAACCTGGGAGTTGAGAAAATTAAATTAAAATATATCTGCGATAAATGCTGTAGTCACAGAAACTGCAATGAAATGACATGAATTGTCATTCATTAAATTGTCAGGGAAATCTGCCATCCTAATGGCGAGCTAATCATTGGAAGCAACTCTGATGACAATGTAAACTTTAATTTAGAAAGGCGTGTTAATCAAGGATCATTAACATTAGTTTGTTAAGGGAAGATCATGCATGAATAATTAATAACAAAGAGTGTGGATGACAGCAATGTACTTGATATGATTGATCTGTGTGGATTTTAGCAAGTCTTTTGACAAGGTGACATTTAGCAAGCTGGTCAAAAGCAAATTCAAGAAAGCAGGAAGCAAAGGTCTGTTGATATTGATGGATACTTTAGTGTCTGAAGGACTGTTCAATGGAGTTCAAAATATTCAGTCCCTTACTGTCCATAGATGCTAAAAAATATTGGTCATGGAGTTTACAAACAAGGAGGAAAGCTTTGGGCTGCAGACACAGTCTGGTCATTTAGGTGGCAAAGTCAAGTCAAGAGAGTTTATTGTCATGTGTCCCAGGTGGGACAATTAAATTCTTGCTTGCTACAGCACAACAGAATATTGTAAGCATAAATACAGAACAGTTCAGTTCAATTTGTTACAGTTCAGAGTCTGTTTGTTGACGAGTTTAATAGCCTGATGGCTGTGGGGAAGTAGCTGTTCCTGAACCTGGATGTAACAGATTTCAGGCTCCTGTTCCTTCTACCCGATGGTAGCGGAGAGGATGAGTGCGTGGCCAAGATGGTGTGGGTTCTTGATGATGTTGGCAGCCTTTTTGAGGCAGCGACTGCAATAGATCCCTTCGATGGTGGGGAGGTCAGAGCCGATGATGGACTGGGCAGTGGTCACAACTTTCTGCATTCTTTTCCTGCTCCTGGACGCTCGTTGCCGAACCAAGCCACAATGCTACCAGTCAGCATGCTCTCTACTGTGCACCTATAGAAGTTCGAGAGAGTCCTCTTTGACATACAGATTCTCCGTAATCTTCTCAGGAAGTAGAGGCGCTGATGTGCTTTCTTTATAATTGCATCAGTGTGCTGGGACCAGGAAAGATCTATGGGATTTGAAGTTCTTGACCTTTTCCACCAGTTGATATAAACGGGATTGTGGGTCCCTATCCTACACCTTCCAAAGTCCACAATCAGTTCCTTGGTTTTGCTGGTGTTGAGAGCCAGGGTATTGTGCTGGTACCATTTTGTCAATCGGTCGATCTCACTTCTATACTCTGACTCGTCCCCATCAGTGATTCGTCCCACAACAGTGGTGACGTCAGCGAACTTGATGATGGAATTTGCACTATGTCTGGCTACGCAGTCATGAGTATAGAGTGAGTAAAGCCGAGGGCTGAGTACGCAGCCTTGAGGCACTCCCGTGCTGATTGTTATCGAGAATGACACATTTCCACCAATAGGGACAGACTGTGGTCTGTGGATGAGGAAGTCGAGGATCGAATTGCAGAGGGAAGCGCAGAGACCCAGATCTGAGAGCTTGGTAACCAGCTTGGAGGGGATTATTGTATTAAATGCCGAGCTGTAGTCAATGAATAACAGCCTGACATATGAGTTTTTGTTGTCCAAGTGGTCCAGAGTGTAGTGGAGAGCCAGTGAGATCGTATACACCGTTGATCTGTTATGGCGGTAAGTGAACTGCAGTGGGTCGAGGTTCATGTCGAGGTAGGAGTTGACATGCGCCATAATCAATCTCTCAAAGCACTTCATCACTACAGACGTTAGTGCCACTGGTCGATAGTCATTGAGGCACGTCACCTTGCTCTTCTTGGGCACCGCTATTATTGATGCCCTTTTAAAGCAGGTGGGAACCTCAGACCTCAGAAGTGAGAGGTTGGAAATATCCGTTAAAACTCCAGCCAGTTGGTCCACACAGGTTTTTAGAACACGACCGGGTATACCATCCGCTTTCCGAGGGTTCACCCCCCTGAAGGATCTTCTGACGTCGGCCTCTGTGACTGTGACTGAAATACCGTCACGGCGAATGGGGGCTCGGTAAGGCACATCAGTGTTCTCCCTATCAAAGCGTGCGTAAAATGCATTGAGCTTGTCAGGGAGTGATGCTTCGCTGACAATTGAGCTGCCTCCTGATTTCGCCTTGTAGGAAGTGATGGCATTCAAGCCTGCCACAGTTGCCGAACATCCGTCTCACCCTCCAGCTTGGATCAGAAGTCCCTTTTGGCCTCTTTGATGGCCTTACCACAGTCGTATCTGGACTTCTTGTAGACCTCTGTAACTCTAGTCCTGAATGCCCGGGATCTGGACTTCAGAAGAGTGCGGATCTCATGGTTTATCCAAGGCTTCTGGTTGGGAAACACTCGGAAGGTTTTTGTTGGGATGCAGTCCTCCACACATTTATTTATGAACTCTGTAACTCTGTGGCGTATTCGTTCAGGTCTGTTGCCGAGCCCTTGAACATTGCCCAGTCTACAGACTCCAAACAGTCCTGGAGTTGTTCCTCTGCCCCCCCCCCCCCTCCCCCCCCCCCCCCCCCCCCCCCCCTGCACCGTAGTATGGTCGGATTTACCTAAGTGAGGGCGAGGGATAGAGCGATGGGCGTCTTTTATAGTCATGTAGCAGTGGTCGAGGGTGTTTTATCCTCTGGTGCTGCAGGAGACATGTTGGTAGAAGTTAGGGAGCGATTTCTTCAGGTTGGCTTTGTTGAAGTCCCCGGCTATGGTGGGAAATATCTCGGGGTAAGTTGTATGGTGCTTGTTGACCATGGTGTGCAGCTCCCCCAGTGCCAGATGGACATCAGCCTGGGGAGGGATGTAGACCGCGATCAGGATGATGGAGGTGAATTCACTTGGTAGGTAGAAGGGACGGCACTTCACAGCCAGGTGTTCCAGGTGTGGAGAGCAGGAGTTGGATAGGACGGCCATGTCTGAGCACCACGCAGAATTGACCATGAGGCAGACGCTCCCTCCTCTCTTTCCCAGATGCCAGTGTACGGTTCATGCGATGGATGGAGAAACCTTCAGGCTGGACTGCTGAGTCTGGGGAGCTGGGGGTGAGCCATGTCTCCGTGAAACAGAACACAGAGCATTCCCTCAGCTCCCTTTGGGAAAGCAGCCTTGCCCTTAAGTCCTCCACTTTATTTTCAAGGAACTGTACATTGGCCAGTGGGATGGTATGGAGAGGAGGTCGAAGTCCCCTTCGCTTCAGTCTGACCTGAAGTCCTGCCCGTCGGCCACGTTTCCAGACACAATAGAGGCATCTCCGTTGCTTCCATGTACTGTACTTACTGTACCTGCTGGTTCTGGGAACCTGCGCTGGAACAGGGATTCCCTTGCAGTCGGCAGCTCCAGCTCCGTTGCGATCAGGGATTCCCTCACAGTCGGCAGCTCCAGCTCCATTGTTGCTGGGAGATCCAGCCCGTCAGCTTTAGAGGTCTTCTCGGTGTTTCCAGGTACAGTACCTGTGATCCCCAGTCGGGTCGGGTGTTCTCCAGCGATCTAGTTCTCCAGTACTCTTGCAGTCGGAGGCTCCCGCAGCTGCGGGAGATCGCGATATCGCTAGTGCCTTCAAGTGCCCTAGCAGCTTGTCCGTTATGGCGCCGATTTGTGCCCTTTTTCTGATCCAGGTGAGTTGATTGTAGCTATAAATAATCCTCAAGTGCAAATAACATTCATTCTGGAGAAGTGGATGATAATACATTTTGGAAAGTGCAACATGACAAGGGAATACTCAATAATTACCATACTGGGAAGTGTCGAGGAACCAAGAATTTTGGAGTGTATACTTACAGATCCTTAAAGTTTGCACAGCTAAAGCGCACTGTGGGATATTTTCCTGTTATCTGAGGCATAGACTATAAGAACAAAGAGATTCTGCTAGAATTGTAGTCAACAACAGTTTGGCTACACCTTATTTTTGGTCACCATATTACCAGGAAGATACAATTGCAGTCAGAGGGTGTATAGCAGATTTACTAGTATGTTGCCTGGATTGAAACTTAATTGAACTGTGTAAAATTATCAGTGGTCTAGATGGAGTGAGTAAATAGCAAGGACCTATTTTCCTTGACAGAAAGATCACAAACCAGGGAACAAATTCACAGGACAGAATCATAGAAATTATATGGCACAGTAATCAGTCATCCAGTTCATTGTAACTGTGCCTCTCAAAGAACAACCTGTTCCCAGCTTCAAAGCGCTGATAGCTCTTTTCAAGAATACATCCAAGTGCTTTTTAACTTTGACAATTCTTTTTATTCGACTGCTTTCTCAGGCAGTCAGTTCCAAAGTCATAACGACCTTTTTGAAGTCATAGTCATACAGCGTGGAAACAGGCCCAACTAGCCCACACCGACCAACATGTCCCATCTACACTAGTTGCACCTGCCTGCATTTGGCCCACATCCCTCTAAACCTGGCCTATCCATATACCTGTCCAAATGTTTTTAAATGCTGTGATAACACCCGTCTCAACTCCCTCCTCCAGCAGTTCATTCCATATATCTACCAGCCTTTGTGTAAAAAAAGTTGCGCCTCAAATTCCTATTAAATCTATCCCTCCTCACCTTAAACTTATATCCTCAGGTTCTTGATTCCCCTACTTTTAACCAAGTAAAAGACAGTGCAATTACCTTATCTATTCCTCTCATGATCTTATACACCTCTATAAAATCACTCTTCATCATCCTGTCTTCCAAGGAATAAAAGTCTAAGGCTGCCTCAACTTTTCCCTACAGCCCAGGCCCTTGCGTCCTGGCATCAACATCTACTATTAATCACTATTTAAGAAGTACTTATTCTATTCTGTCTACAACATGCAAAATCTGACATTTTCTTCTGTTGTATTCAAATTATCCACATTGTATTCTCCTTAGAGCTCACTTGCCGACCCACCTTTATACCATCAACATTAAGTCAACTAAATCATTAACAATCAAGGACTGATCCATTAATTAACAATCTGTCAAGCTAAAATTACTTATTTATTCATATTGTATTCTGTCCTTAAACCAAAGTTGTTTCAATGCTAAAATATCACACCTGAATCTGTGAGGGCTTATTTTAATGCACCATCCTTTTGTGGTACCTTAAACAAAAACAGAAATGATGGAAGAACTCAGACAGTCCAGTGGTATTCTGGACTTCCTGTTGCAGTTTTGATTTCTTAGGTTTGCTGGCAGCTGTTTCATGAGTCCAGGACCATGAACCCACACTTGAGCGGAGTTCAACCTACAGGTCTATTTCTGCTTCAGCAAATGGAGGCTGTACTGAACCACTTCACAACATAGGCTTAATGGCCACATACATAGACCTTTCCTCTGAATGAAGAACTGGATTAAATATCTGGATTAAATATCAGTCAAGAAAGTACCAGTCATATTTGGCAATTAGATTTAGAATAAAATCTACTTGCACAACACACAAAGTTCTGTGCTGCACAAGTATTTTTAGACAACATCCTCTTAGAAAGAAAGCAGAAAAAATATGGGGAAAAAAGTCTTCATGTTTCATTATCCAATGCATCCTAGATAATGATTTATATGGAGCAACTAGCCATAATTATTATTATTTTGGTGGCTTACTAATAACTTGGAGATGAAGCACCATAATTATTTTTAAAATTCAATAGCAATAACAATTTAGAGTTTTGAATTTTATTTATATATTTTGTGGTTATAGAGATCATCATAAGATCATAAGTGATAGGAGCAGAATTATGCCATCAGCCCATCGTCTACTATGTCATTTATTCATGGCTGATATATCTTTCCCTCCTAACCCCATTCTCCTGCCTTTCCCCCATAACCTCTGACACCCGTACTAATCAGGAATCTATCTATCTCTGCCTTAAATACAGTGCATTCAGAAAGTATTCAGGCCCCTTCACTTTTTCCACATTTTGTTACGTTACAGACTTATTTTAAAATGGATCAAATTCATTTTTATCATCATCATATGAACACACAATTCCCCAGAATGAAGAAGCGAGAACAGGTGTTAAGAATTGTTTGCAAAATAATTAAAAATAAATAACTGAAATATCACATTTACATAAGTATTCAGACCCTTTGTTATGACACTCAAAATTGAGCTTAGGTTCATCCTGTTTCCATAGATTCTCCTTGAGATGTTTCTACAACTTGATTGGAGTCCACCAGTGGTAGATTAAATTGATTGCACATGATTTGGAAAGGCACACACCTTATATAAAGGTCCCACAGTTGACAGTGCATGTCAGAGCAAAATCTAAGCCATGAAGACTGAGGAATTGTCCGTAGACCTTCGAGACAGGATTATGTCGAGACACAGATCTGGGGAAGGGTATAAAACAATTTCTGCAGCATTGCAGGCCCAAATGAGCACAGTGACCTCCGTCATTCTTAAATGGAAGAATTTCTGAATCACCAGGACTCTTCATAGAGCTGGCCACCCAGCCAAACTGAGCAAACGGGGAGAGAAGGGCCTTTGTCAGGAAGGTGACCAAAACCCCGATGGTCACTCTGACAGAGCTCCAGAGTTCCTCTGTGGAGATGGGAGAACCTTCCAGAAGGACAACTATATCTGCAGGACTCCACCAATCAGGCCTTTATGGTAAAGTGGCCAGACGGAAAAATTGATGTCATGTGCCTCAGTAAAAGGCACATGACAGCCCGCTTGGAGTTTGCCAAAAGGCATGAGAAACAAGATTCTCTGGTCTGATGAAACCAAGATTGAACTCTTTGGCCTGAATGCCAAGCATCACGTCTGGAGGAAACCAGGCACCGCTCATCACCAGGCCAATACCATACCTACGGTGAAGCATGGTGGTGGCAGCATCATGCTGTGGGGATATTTTTCAGCGGCAGGAACTGGGACTGGTCTGGATCGAGGGAAAGGTGAACAGAGCAAAGTACAGAGAGGTTACAGTGATGAAAACCTGCTCCAGAACGTTCTGGACCTCAGACTGGGTCAGAGGTTCACCTTCCAACAGGACAACAACCCTAAGCACACAGCCAAGACAACGCAGGAGTGGATTTGTGACATGTCTGTGAATGTCCTTTAGTGGCCCAGCCAGAGCCCGGACTTGAACCCGATCGAACATCTCTGGAGGGACCTGAAAATAGCTGTGCGTCGAACCTCCCCATCGAACCTGACAGAGCTTGAGAGAATCTGCAGAGAAGAATGGGAGAAATTACCCAAATACAGGTGTGCCAAGCTTGTAGCATCAGACCCAAGAAGACTTGAGGCTGTAATCGCTGCCAAAGGTGCCTCAACAAAGTACTGGGTAAAGGGTCTGAATACTTATGTAAATGTGATATTTCAGTAATTTATTTTTAATTACTTTGCAAACATTTCTAAACACCTGTTTTCGCTTTTTTATTATGGGGTATTGTGTGTAGATTGATGATTAAAAAAAAGAATTTAATCCATTTTAGAATAAGGCTGTAATGTAATGAAATGTTGAAAAAGTGAAGGGGTGTGAATACTTTCTGAATGCACTGTATATCACTGAATTGGCCTCCACTGCCTTCTGTTGCAAAGAATTCCAGATTCACCATCCTCTGACTAAAGAAATTCCTTCTCATCTCCTTCGTAAAAGAACGTCCTTTCATTCTGAGGCTATGATTTCTAATCCTCGACACTCCCACAAGTGGAAACATTCTCTCCACACCCACTCTATCCACGCCTTTCACGATTCTGTACATTTCAATGAGGTCCCTCCTCATTCTTCTTAACTCCAGCGAGTACAGGCCCAGTGCCGTCAAATGCTCATCACATGTTAACCATTTGTTAAGAGGTATATTTTGAATTAATATAAGTTCTCTGTTTCACTTGATAATCCTGCTGCTCACAGAAGCCATGGATAATTACAAATTTATGAATGAAAATCAAGGCATTGCTGGAAAACGTGATCTGCAATTTGACGATGATATCAAACCTGGTAAGGAATTATTTCTCCTAGCTAATTGATTCAAACTACCAGCTTAATTTTCTATTGTACTAAGTGGCAATATAGAATAAATAGTAGCAAGTAAATTATACACATATAAACTACTAAAATTCTTAAACTAAATTTGTGTTTTCTATATTTTAACAATTTCTAATATTTTTATTAAATATTTGTAAATTGAAATTAATTTCAATTTACAAATATAGATTTCTTCATCAGTGGAATGGTCTACATGTAAAAGGTTAAGTTGGATTAAGTGGCTGACACATCTGATCATTAATGAATGGAGTAATGAACTGATAATCAAAACTGATACATCAATACTAACAATTAAAAATGTAAAATTGGATATTGGGGGATTATCAACATTGCAACTGGCTCATCATTCTAACCCAGCACCATTTGTTGTGAAGGGAGATGCTACATATCTGGAGTTCCCTGTGCACTTTTATTCCCCATATGTATTGGTAAACCTTGGAATCAGCGCAGCACGGATTCAATAGATTGGTTTCTGGGAAAAGGAAATTGTCCTTTAAGGGAGCGTGGATAAAATTGACCTGTATTTGCCCACTGAGAAAAATTAGTTATTTCTGAGATTTACAACATTATGAGACTGATAAACAAGATGGATACTGAGAGGCTATTTATTAGTGGTTTAAGACAGAGGTCAGAAGTCTCTTGACTCGAGGTTTGTTAACCGTTGACATTCTCTCACGAGACCTTACATTGCTCTGAGGTTGAGTGTATTCAAAGCTGAGATTGGTAGTCTTTAACAAAGTAACAAAGTAAGAGATAATATATATAAGCATCTGGATAAACAGGGTCTGATTAGGAACAGTCAACATGGATTTGTGCCTGGAAGGTCATGTTTAACTAATCTTCTTGAATTTTTTGAAGATGTTACTCGGGAAATTGATAAGGGTAAAGCAGTGGATGTTGTGTATATGGACTTCAGTAAGGCCTTTGACAAGGTTCCTCATGGAAGGTTGGTTAAGAAGGTTCAATGGTTGGGTATTAATGGTGGAGTAGCAAGATGGATTCAACAGTGGCTGAATGGGAGATGCCAGAGAGTAATGGTGGATGGTTGTTTGTCAGGTTGGAGGCCAGTGACGAGTGGGATGCCACAGGGATCTGTATTGGGTCCACTGTTGTTTGTCATGTACATCAATGATCTGGACGATGGTGTGGTAAATTGGATTAGTAAGTATGCAGATGATACTAAGATAGGTGGGGTTGCGGGTAATGAAGTAGAGTTTCAAAGTCTACAGAGAGATTTATGCCAGTTGGAAGAGTGGGCTGAAAGATGGCAGATGGAGTTTAATGCTGATAAGTGTGAGGTGCTACATCTTGGCAGGACAAATCAAAATAGGACGTACATGGTAAATGGTAGGGAATTGAAGAATGTAGGTGAACAGAGGGATCTGGGAATAACTGTGCACAGTTCCCTGAAAGTGGAATCTCATGTAGATAGGGTGGTAAAGAAAGCTTTTGGTGTGCTGGCCTTTATAAATCAGAGCATTGAGTATAGAAGTTGGGATGTAATGTTAAAATTGTACAAGGCATTGGTGAGGCCAATTCTGGAGTATGGTGTACAATTTTGGTCGCCTAATTATAGGAAGGATGTCAACAAAATAGAGAGAGTACAGAGGAGATTTACTAGAATGTTGCCTGGGTTTCAGCAACTAAGTTACAGAGAAAGGTTGAACAAGTTAGGGCTTTATTCTTTGGAGCGCAGAAGGTTAAGGGGGGACTTGATAGAGGTTTTTAAAATGATGAGAGGGATAGACAGAGTTGACGTGGAAAAGCTTTTCCCACTGAGAGTAGGGAAGTTTCAAACAAGGGGACATGACTTGAGAATTAAGGGACTGAAGTTTAGGGGTAACATGAGGGGGAACTTCTTTACTCAGAGAGTGGTAGCTGTGTGGAATGAGCTTCCAGTGAAGGTGGTGGAGGCAGGTTCGTTTTTATCATTTAAAAATAAATTGGATAGTTATATGGATGGGAAAGGAATGGAGGGTTATGGTCTGAGCGCAGGTATATGGGACTAGGGGAGATTATGTGTTCGGCACGGACTAGAAGGGTCGAGATGGCCTGTTTCCGTGCTGTAATTGTTATATGGTTATATGGTTATATGATAATGCAATCTAGGAATTATGGAGAAAAGTGGATGAGGGGGTCTTACCTTTACTCAAAGATCACATTCCATTCCTCATTTTGAATATAAAATTATAAAAATACATTTAAGACTAAACAAATCTTCACAAATATTTTTCCAGGTAAATTTCTACAACCCCTCACCGATGAAAGCATTGCACGTATTGCCATAGAATTTCTCATGTACCTGCACTTAAAAGGTAAGAATATTTAACACTGGAAACATGTTTAACAGGAAAATATAGAACAAAAATCAGGAGATGTCATTGATATGTTAAGGTTTCATGGATTGATGGAACAGTTTGTGAATGGTGTAATTTGATACTTCTTATTCAGATTAGGTGTCACAGTACTGCAAACCAGTTGACCTGATGGGTGATACTTACAGATTCCTGTACAGATTAAAAGGCAATTACCTGTACCAGTTAAAAGTTCTCAAACATGTATTTCTGTATTTTTCACCTGGTAAATGAATTACATTAAAAAATAAGTGGAATTTATATATTTTTTAAACACTAAATTGTCAACAAATGACATCAATGGTGTCATCAATCAAGCATTGTTACTCGCCTGCTTACTAATTAACAATTTGGGCTTTAAGGAAATCGAGAAATGTATTTCAATGTATTTTTTTTTAATGTAGGTCTGATACAGTTAACCAATCAAGTTATTTTATTAAACGAAGAGCCTGAATCTGAATAAGATAAGAGAAAAATATAGTTCTGGTCTGTTGTTTTTAATTCTTTGTGAAATTAATTAGATTGCACTCAAACCAGTTGCTTTTGATAGAGGTCAATAGTTTAAAAAAAATCCCAGTTCAATAGGAAGTGATAATGAATTGTTAATCTCACTCAAACGGACATGTTTAATATTTTTTAATATTAAAAACCAATAAAGGCAGCATTATTCGGGAAACAATTTAAACTACCACAAATTCTTAGTAGAAATAATGCAAATACTGTGTGCTGGATATACAAAATGTTCACTTTTTCTGTGATGAACATCTCAGTTGAGTAGAAATGCAACGAATTGTGGATGCAGCCCAGACCATCACACAAACCAACCTCCCTTCCATTGACTCCATTTATGCCTCACACTGCCTCGGCAAGGCCAGCAGCATAATCAAGGATGAGTCGCACCCTGGCCACTCCCTCTTTTCCCCTCTCCCATCAGGCAAAAGTTATAGAAGTGTGAAAACGCTCACCTCCAGATTCAGGGACCGTTTCTTCCCAGCTGTTATCAGGCAACTGGATCATCTTACCACAACCAGAGAGCAGTCCTGAACTGCTATCTACCTCATTGGTGACCTTCAGACTATCCTTGATCGGATTTTGCCGGCTTTACCTTGCACTAAACGCTATTCCCTTATCATTTATCTATACTGTAAATGGCTCGATTGTAATTTTGTATTGTCTTTCCGCTGACTGGATAGCACTCAATAAAAGCTTTTCACTGTACCCTCGGTACACGTGACAATAAAGTAAACTGAACTGAAAAATTTAGAACACGCATCTGAAGAAAAATGTGTGACCCTTGTGGGGGACTGCAATAAAGAGTCATAACATTGGTCCATTATATAATCTTGACCAGATGAACATTCTTATTTGTTTCAGAAATTGGTGGACTTGACAACTTGCAATCATTATTACCATCTGAGGTTGGACAGTCATAACCTATAGAACAGACTTTCTGTAACATGACAACATGGGATAAGCAACTGCAACTTCCATGATGATGAACAAATCAAATGATATTTGTCGCACTAAGATACATAGCAATTAGATGGTTGAAAATATTACTTGATATTAATTTTGTTGACTTTTATTGAAATTAATACTTTGTGAGATTCTTTGTTTCCTCATTGTGAAAAATGTGTAGATCATTAAAATTAGCAGCTGCAATTATTTCTAAGCTTGGAATTCTTTCACTTAGACATAAGGTTTTCTTTGTAACAACATTACCGAACTAACTACTGGGAGTCTGCCAGAATTATTGATTCAAGAATGTCCCGCCAGCCTCGTGAAGAGAGTTGACGATTAGTTCTTTTTTATATCTTGAAATGTCAACATTCTGAAACGTGACACAACGAAATACAACTAATTTACACTCCTATATAAAACAGCAGTAGTCGAATTATTAATGAAATAGTCACTGACATGGGAAGCAGATTGAATCCTAGACAATTTGTCCAAGTTTTTTTATACAAATCATTTTTGCCTTTTACCCAGGAAAAGAGTAGGCGTTTTCAAGAGTCAAGATTCAGGAGTGTTTTATGGTCATGCGTCCAAGTATAGAACAATGAAATTCTTACTTGCAACAGCACAACAGAATATGTAAACACAGTAAACTGTAAACAATATAATAAACAAGATATAACATTTCAGTGTATGTATCCACGTACTCACAAATACACATATATAGAACATATAGATATACAAACGCATGCACATATACGTACACACAAAAAACAAACAATAGTGCAATAATAACAATAATAGTCTATGTAGTTCAGAGCTTATTTGAGATTGTAGTGTTTAACAGCCGAATGGCTGTATTTTCTTTAGTACTTTTGATGTTAAACAGTTGAAACTTTATTCAGATTAAAAAAATCCACAGGGGTAAGAATCAAGACTGTACAGGAATATACCAGTCTAACAAGGCATATAACAATGAAAAGAGGGAGAAATATATGAAAATAAGTAATGCACATAAAAGGAATCAATGAAGCAATCTATTTTCTGCTGGTGTTTTCATTGTGTGGAACAAATGGAAAGAGCAGGCAACTGATAATCAAGAAAAACGGCAATTGATTTCTCAGCTAACCACTTGATACAAAATAGAAGGCAATGGTTTATAACTATCGGGCATTGGATCTAGTGCACCCAAGTCACAGGCAAGCACTTTAAAGTTCTCTTGGAATGCTTCTTGTAACACAATTCTTAAAAGTAAGAGAGCAATGCTGTTCCTCTTTAGCAGCATTTTGAAGAAGATGTGCTGGAATAAAAACAAATGAAATATAATTTTGTATTAAACAATTTTAATGCATCCACATTTTATATTCTCCAATGCTGTCTGTGTGAAGCAAGCACATTCTCCCAGCGACAGCATGGGTCTCCTCCATGGATTCTAGTTTTCACCAACACCCAGACATGGGTTGGTAGGTCAATTAGCTACTATATGTTGTCCCTTGTATGCAGGTTACTGTAAAAACCTCGATTGAGTTGCTGGGAATGCGAGAGAATAAAATGGGATTGATGGAGAACTGATGGAGTTTCCAGTTCAAGGTTGGTGGTCACAACATGAGTTCCTACTTCAAGGACCTTGGAGGTCACAAGATGAGGTTCTACTTCAAGGAGGTTGGATGTCACAACAGGAGTCCCTACTTCATGGAGCTTGGAGGTCACAAGATGAGGTCCTATTTCCAGGAGGCTGGTGTTCCTACTTCAAGGAGGTTGGAGGTGACATCGTGGACCAACTTTGATGTTTGAGATCGTGCCCATGGTGTCAGAGATGACGCACTGACTGAGCTCCCGCCGATGGCTCAGAGGTTTGGAGGGAGCGGCCCGAGGATGGCCAGGGCCCTGGCGACAGTCAGCCAGGCACATGGAAACCAGGGAACAGGTCAAATAACAGCACACACACGCTAATGCTGGTAAAACTGGAATTAGTTTGCATTACCTCAAGCAGGAGCTGACACGAACGGTCGTGAGGGCGTTCGAACATTTGACCGTTAGCGGCGCGCGCTGCCGTGTCCCGCCAAGATTTGGTTTAAAGCACACGCTCAGCTGGGGCGACCGGTCGCAATCCCGCCCAATCCCAAAACTTCGTGAAGTGAAAGTCATGTCAGGTAAATTTTTATGATTTGTTATGAGGAAGGGTCGCCATCCACTAGCACCCCGATGGGTGCTAACCACTAGCATCCAATGGATGCCAGCCACTGGCACCCCGATGGATTCGTGTCAATAGCGCCAAATAGATTCCATCCATCAGCGCCCATCGGAAGCCTGCAACCAGCCATCTTTCAAATTCAAACTGTCTAAGGTTCAGTTTTATGCTTCCCGCGTTTTCCTGGCATCAAGTACACATCGAAATTATAATCTGAAATTGCTGGAGATCCTCAGCTGGTCAAGCAGTATCCGTGATATCAAGCTCCAACACCCAGTTTCAGTTTTGGTCTTTTCAATGTAAGAAAATCAAACATGCCGGCGACATTGAAAGGATTGTCAGCTCTTCAATAACACACTGATGTGAGCAAAAATGTGCACTGTTCGTTTTATTCTGAAACGGAGATAAATTAACTAATGGAACTGAGTGATGCCGATAATATTTTCACTGCTCACCTTTCTTAAAATAAAGCATTTAATAAATCATGTTGATCTCACATTGAAATGTTCCATCTTCGGAGAGGTTGACTTGGTGATGTGTTGTTACATATAGTCCCAGGACAATTTGTCTCAATGCCACTAAATATCAAATTGATTGTGGAAATCACTTACACTAGTCAATATGCAAAAAGGTACCCATACAAATAAAATATGAGTCATTTTTATATTTCATTTTATGAGAATTCATTGCATTTGAGGACTAAATGCCAGGACTAAATTGTTACCAAGTTTGAAGCTGCGGTGTTTTTAACTTTCATCACATGGCGGCAGTAAAAACGTAAAAATATAGATTATGTGAGTGCGGAAATAATTACTCTGGAACTGGTAGGTAGGAATAATCTGGGACCTCCTTCAGGTATTTAAAAAAAGTTTATGTCATGGTCCACCTGCATAATTTGTCCCTACCCCCCGAATCCACTGGTGCATAATATAGAGACTGGGCCATGTCCTTTCTGTGGATTTATTCACTATATCCAGATTTCAACACTGATATCTTGTTTCACCAAGCCATCTCCTGATTAGCGAAGCCCACTGCTTGTTAAAAATGCAAGTCCTAACCCCAGCAACTAGTCAAGCCTTATTGCA
The DNA here is from genome assembly GCF_010909765.2 of Amblyraja radiata. Taxonomy (NCBI): domain Eukaryota; kingdom Metazoa; phylum Chordata; class Chondrichthyes; order Rajiformes; family Rajidae; genus Amblyraja; species Amblyraja radiata. The sequence continues at coordinate 25,313,990 of NC_045975.1, read as the reverse complement.
ATTTACAAGGAGATTCACAAAATCATGCCATCAAATCTTCCGTCATCCCAGAGCACCAACTGCCATGAAACAAGACAAAATAACCATCCCTACATCATCAACTCGCTAAATTTCAATAAACTTTGCTACCAATATTCCCAACACAAGTGCTGCTCCCGATGTTAAGTCATTTAAAAAGGGGATTGAGCAACTAGATCTCAACTAGGTCAAAAAGGCCCACTTCAAAATGTAATCACTACACTACTCACTCCGACCTGCGCGTGATAACCACTGATGAGGTGTTTGCTCAGTAATCGACCAGAACCAGAAGCCAACCCTTAAACTTACGATTTATTGAAATTGCCAAAAAAGTCTTCTGATGAAGTCATTCTGGTGGAAAAATATCGAAGTTATTAAAATTATTACCAATAAAAACAGTACACTAAAAAAAAAAGTTCATAAAGCACCATACCTAAAAATAATTACATTTCATTTTAATTTAATCCTGCACTTTCCATTGATACAGTACGGAGAAAGGCCCTTCCGCACACCGAGTCCGCGCCGACCAGCGATCCCCGCACATTGACCTATACCAAGTATACAAACCCAAGCCAATTAACCTACAAATCTGTAAGTCTTTGGAGTATGGGAGGAAACCGAAGATCCCACGCAGTCAATTATACTCCGTACAGATAGCACCCATACCCGGGGTCGAAATCCGCGTTCTACGCTGGGCAGCAACTACCGCTACCGTCCCTCAATCTGCTTATTTTCTCTTTTACACTATCTGATGTAATCATGAATTATATGATTTACCTGGATAGCACACAAAATAAAGTTTTTCCACTGTATCTCAGTACAGTACATGGCACCAATAAACCAATACCAACTCAATTAATCCAAAGATGTAAATCACCTAAAATGTGTCCATCTCTTTGAGACGTTCACCCCCATTAAATGAATGGAGTCAATAAACATGCATCAAGTCTTTACCTGGTGCAGAATCAAAGAGCAGAATATTTACCCCAGTTAGCAGAATGGATCATTTTTGGAATATCGGAAGGCAACCCCGAATTAAACGTGTTTCAAAAGAACTTACTTAATTACGGGCTAATAATGGGGAAAAAGCTTATACTCAAATTTTGGAAAAATGCTCCAATACCAACAATAAAAATGTGGATTTCAAACATGTTCGAAACACTACACTTGGAAGAGATGAGACTCCTCCTAGCAGGCAAAGCAGACCACTTCCAAAAGACGTGGTCTGCATTTATGGAACTATTACAAGTATAAGGTGCAATAGTAATTTAAAATATAAATGGTACCAGGATCTGGTAACGGGGGGGGGGGTATAAAATAAATAAATAAATAAATAAAAAATACGGTTGGTATATCCTTTTTTGCGGAGTTTTGTTTTACAATAGAGTGATTGTTTTTCCTTTTTTTTCTTTTCTTTCTAGGGTCTAATTTCTTTTCTTTACTTCCTTCTCTAACTTCTTCCCTAAGGGGCTTTCTTTTCCCAACACTTTCCTGCACCTTCACGATTCTTGCTCAGATTCCTTACTTCTTTTATTTCTATCTTTTTCAAAGCTCGAAAAACGAAGCGGTACAACAAATGTATTAAGATATATGTGATGTGTATTATTGTAATTTACTGTACTTCTAATAAAAATAAAATAAAAAAAATAAAAAGAATATTTACCCCAGTTGGAATAAAATGAGTCCAGCATAGGATTTGGATTTGCTAAGGGCTTTCGGCCCATTTAAACTTTGTGAACAGAGGACTGGGATCAAAGCAGAGAGAGTGTTTCACACAGCAGTCAAGCTACAGCCTGATATAGTCATAGTCATCCCCATACCTATTAAACAATGAATTATTGTCCTCCATCAGGCATGTCTTGTCTCACCAGCATGACAGATGCTTGAGCGGTGTGGTACATTTATATAAAAATATGATGATCCTGGGATTCCACAGCATTAACTAAGGACCTTATGATATTTCATGGTAGGTGAAGCAGGGCAAATAAATAACTTGCTAATTATCACTTAGCACCTTCCTTATGTTAAACATAGCATTGAAGATGCATTCAGAGTGGAAAGAAAAAATAATATTCTATGTTGGGATTTTCATTTATATCAGCAAGAGTGGCTCAAGAGCACGACTACTAAATGAAATAAACATAGTTACCAGATGGAATGTGCAACAGATGATGAGTGAACCAAGAGAAAGGATAAGCATATCAATCAATTTTACAGAATCATCTGTCCGAAATGGTTTTGGTAGGAATCATTTCTACACAGTCTATATGAAACCAAGTCACATCTTTACACTGAAGAAATCTTTGCTGTATTATGTACCACTACCATCATGAAAACAGGACAGACATAGAACAGATCTAGCCACACAAAACTGGATATCATGAAGCATTGTATGCCATTAGCAGCAACAGAATGCTATCACTAATATGTAAACTCATCGGAGTGCAGGGCTTGCCAGAAGAAGCATCAGGCATACTTGGTAAAAATGAAAAGTGACAACTAGAATCTACAACGAAGACAGGCATCTTAAAGCAGCAATGAAATCATGCATTTACAGTCTCGTCATCCCATAACAGGATTAAAATAAAATTAGAAATATCATCTCTGCAATCCTGTCACAACTAAGAAATTGGTAGAGTGAAGACTATGCAACCAACAATATCATACCTTGAGCACTAAAGCTTTTGTGCCTCAAAACTTTATCCAAGTTGATCAGGCGCAGTATAAACCAGGTATCCATCTGTAAATGTGAGCATTTATTATGTGTCCACTAAATACAGGACAAATCCAATTAGTCCAATCACTGCTGATTCTACTCCAAATCATCAAATAGATTAATCATGTTGAAGAATGTTACTGGCAATCTGCCAGTTTAAAAACATGTTCTCTAAATGTCAACTGGTATACAATGAAACTTTTATGTATTTATATTATTTATATCAATATCAAGCAGTCAATAAACTTCAATAAGTTCTATTACATATTGCCAATTATCAGATTATTCTCTCTTCCCATTTTTCAGGTCGGGTGTGGAAGTCATTGACATTTGTAATTGCTCTGCCAGGTATTGGTGTCTGCATGTTGAATGCTTTTCTAAAGGAATCAGTCAAACCTCCAGAATTTGTGCCTTATACTCATCTCCGGATCCGTAGCAAGGTATGTCAGGAAAGATATTTAAGATATATATGTAAGAAAGTTATTTTGAAAGTATATTCCACTTTCGCAGAATAAAAGCATCATAGTCTTTTGACTTTCAAAATTTACATCAATAATGGAAATAAATGATTAAACATTCTTGCCGATTTGAGGCTAAACAATCTTCTGATTCCATATAGCAGTTATCATAATGTATAGTATTTTTTGAAGGAATAGATTGCCCAGTCTCTTTAAATTTTGGCCTGCATTTAGTTAACATATCTTTTTTTTAAACTTGAGAGGGCAGATGACAAAACATTTCTATAATGAATCTCCACTAACACTGACATTATTAAGAATCAATATGAATTGATTTGAAGGTATTAAAATCAAGATTGGTATTCAACAGGTGTCACATACAGTACTAAGTTTAGTACGGCAGTACTAAGTTTATTCTGTTCATAGTTTACTTTTGGAAGAATAACAAGATTTGACCACCTCATTCTCGTGAAAGATGCTGTAAGTTGTACATTGTTGAATTGGGCTGCTGCACCATATAGTTATTTTTAGCGTTCAGTTGAAAAATGCATACCTTTATCCAAAAATACAGCTGCAAATTGTGATTATGTGTTGAGATAAAATGAGTTTAGCAAAGTCAGAAATGCAAGCAAGTGCATTGTTTCTTGAACTAAAATTTATATGTCCAAGATGTGTTAGTTTTGATCACACCAGCTTTAGGGTCTCAGCATAAATAAATAGAGCACATTACATTTTTTAGTTATCACATCTTAAACCAATGCCAGGTCAAATGCAGTACAACTGGATAAAGTAAAGCTTCTTTTTAAAGTTTCACCATTTGCAGCATGCAAGTTTGCTCAAGTGACCAAATTATTGCTCACATAACCAAGTCAAGTCAAGTTTATTTGTCACATACACATACGAGATGTGAAGTGAAATGAAAGTGGCAATGCCTGCGGATTGTGCAAAAAACCACGGAACAGAATAGAACAGAATCAGTAATTACATATGAGGAAAAAACCCCAGCAATTTAAAAAAGACACAACACAACAGTAAATTAGTACAGTAAATTAGTCCCTGGTGAGATAAGAGTTTACAGTCCTAATTGAATTGAATTGATTGATTGAATACCTTTATTGTCATTCAGACCTTACGGTCTGAACGAAATTTCGTGCCTGCAGTCATACATACAATCATACAATAATAAACAACAATAAACACGAATTAACACCACCACAGTGTATCCTCCAAGCACCTCCTCACTGCGGTGGAGGCCAAAATCTTAGGTTTACTGTCTCTTCCCTCCTCTTCTCCCTCTGCGCTGAGGCGATTCCTCACCGGGCGATGGCACAACAGTCCCGCGGCTCACCGAACCCCGCAAATGGGCCGGTTCAAACACCGCCAGCCGGGGGTGGTCGAAGCTGCCGCCCTCCAGTCCAGCACACGCAGCCGCTGGCCCGCGGCTGAACCCAGGACTCAGGTCACCGCCTCAGAACGCCGTCCCAGCCACCGGAGCACCGTTCCAGCCCCGAGCCGGATCGCCCTCACGTGAGTACCGTTCCGCCCACGGGCTGGGCCACTCCGACGGGAGTGCCGTTCTCCGTTCTCCCTCGGGCTGGGCTACTCCGACGGGAGTGCCGTTCTCCCTCGGGCTGGGCCACTCCGACGGGAGTGCCGTTCTCCCTCGGGCTGGGCCACTCCGACGGGAGTGCCGTTCCACCCTCAGGCTGGGCCACTCCGACGGGAGTGCCGTTCTCCCTCGTGCTGGGCCACTCCGACGGGAGTGCCGTTCTCCCTCGGGCTGGGCCACTCCGACGGGAGTGCCGTTCTCCCTCGGGCTGGGCCACTCCGACGGGAGTGCCGTTCTCCCTCGGGCTGGGCCACTCCGACGGGAGTGCCGCTCCTCCCTCGGGCTGGGCCACTCCGACGGGCCACAGCCCCTCACGGGAAAGTCTCTCAGCCCCTCGCCAGGCCGCTCTCACGAGAGCGCAGTTCCAGCCCCGGGCTGGGCCACCCTCACGGGAGCTCAGGGCGAGTCCTGTCAGCTGCCTCCAGAGTCCCGAGGTCGCCAGCTCCGCCATTAGGCCTCAGCGTAGACGGAGGCAGAGAAGGGGGATACGACAAAAAGGTCGTATTCCCCGAAGGGAGAGACAGCAAGCCCCGTTTCACCCCCCCCACCCCCCCACATAAACACGACCTAAAAACCAAAAACGTAACTAGACAAAACGAAAAAATACAACACAAAAAAGTAAAATGGCCTGTGGGAAGAAACTCCGTCTCATCCTCTCTGTTTTCACAGCGTGACAGTGGAGGCGTTTGCCTGACCGTAGCAGCTGGAACAGTCCGTTGCTGGGGTAGTAGAGATTCCCCATAATGTTGCTGGCTCTGGATCTGCACCTTCTGATGTATAGTTCCTGCAGGGGGGCGAGTGAAGTTCCCATAGTTCGGCTGAAGTTCGGCTGAACGCACTACTCTCTGCAGAGCCTTCTTGTCCTGGGCAGAGCAGTTCCCAAACCAGATTGTGATGTTGCCGGACAAGATGCTTTCTACAGCCCCAGAGTAGAAGCACTGAAGGATCCTCAGAGAGACTGAATTTCCGCAGCTGCCTGTGGTAGTAAAGGCGCTGCCTTGCCTTATTCACCAGTGCGGCAGCGTGTGATGTCAATGTCAGATCCTCTGTGATGTGGACTCCCAGGTATTTAAAGCAGCTCACCCTGTCCACAGTAGCCCCATTTATCTCCAGTGGTGTATACGTCCTCGGATGTTGTGCCCTTCTAAAGCCAAAATCAGCTCCTTCGTTTTTATGACATTCAAGAGGAGGCTGTTGTCCTGACACCAGAGTGCCAGATCAGCCACCTCCTCCCGGTAGGCCTTCTCATTGTTATCGGAGATCAGGCCCACCACCAGTATCATCAGCAAACTTGATTATAGAGATGGAGCTGAACCTGGCCACATAGTCATGTGCACTGGTCTGAGGACGCAACCCTGGGGGGATCCTGTGTTCAGGGTGAGGGTGTTCGATATATTTCCTCCCATCTTGACTACCTGGGGCCTGGCGGTGAGAAAGTCCAGGATCCAGGCACACAGGGGAGTGTTAAGCCCCAGTTCCAGCAGCTTTTCAGCAAGTCTGGTGGGGACTATCGTATTGAAGGTTGAACTGGTCAATGAACAGCATCCTCACATAGCCCCCCTTGTGGCTGTCAAGGTGAGAGAGAGCGGTGTGCAGAACCTGGGAGACCGCATCGTCCGTGGATCTGTTCGGACGGTATGCGAACTGTAGCGTGTCCATGTTGCGAGGGAGGAAGGCGCCGATGTGGTTCTTGACCAGCCTCTCGAAGCATTTCATGACTCCTGAGGTGAGGGCCACCAGTCGGTAGTCATTGAAACAAGCTGGAGAGGCATTCTTTGGTACAGGTACAATGATGGATCTTTTGAAGCAGGCAGGGACCACGGACTTGGCCAGGGAGAGGTTGAATATTGTGGTGAACACTGGAGCTAGCTGAGTAGCACAAGATTTAAGTACTCGCCCAGATATACCATCTGGGCCTACAGCTTTCCTCGTGTTCACACGTGGCAGAGCCCTCCTCATGTCGTGCTCGGACAACGAGAATGTGTGCTCATCCTCCAGCCTCGCTAGCCAGCACGCTGGCGGTGTTGTCGTTATCCAGCGAGCTAGGGGTGATGTTGCCCGTCTCGAATCGTGCGTAGAAAGAGTTCAGGTCATCAGCTAGGGTGCCGGCGCTTCCGGTTGAGGGGGGCTGCTTGAGGGGGTAGTTATTTATAGTCCGTAGCCCCTGCCAAAGGCGTCTGGTGTTCTGCTGCTCCTTCTGCGACTCCATCCTGTCCCTGTACCTCCTTTTTGCGTCCTTCACCGCCCTTCGCAGTCGGTAGGACTCTACCTTGTAGTCGTCCATATTCCGGATGCCAGGCCAGAGTTGTGATGATCACTAAGCTGAACTCACGGGGAAGGTAGAATGGATGGCAACCAGTGTGTAAAAGAACCACCAACTGATAATATATGCAAAGACTGAACAGAATTTTAACTCACTAAATTGAGTTTCCTTGTATTTTCTCTGCCTTCCTCTTTTTGAAACTTGGGCTATAAATTACCTTTTGGAACTCCTTGATTAGTATTTTTAGTTAAGCAACACAATTTTAATAATTTTCATCTCTGGTATTATTTCCCCTTTAATGTAACTCCCTCAAGTCTAGCCAATTATATATTTCTAATTTTAATTGCTCCACCGTGACCAGCTCAGCTTTCTGTTGCCAACGAACGAAACATCTCCTGAACCCTTCATTCCTTCTGTAGCAATATTCTATAAAACATGTTTATTTGAATGAAGACTTTGCCCTAATATCTTTAGTGAAATGCTATCAAAGTTGTAATCAACATTCCTTCTCTGATCATTACCAAAAAAATCTGGTTAATTCTTTAATTAGCTTCCATTTGATTTTGGTCAGTGCTGGTGAGCTAATTTATTTATTTATGTCACATCAGACATTCAATTTACTGTATATTTATTAAACAATTTAAAGCTGTGATAATAAATCAATGACAGTTTGAAACTTCCATATCCTATTCTACCATCTCAAATTGAAATTAAATGATCAATTTTGTACAAGAGTAGGAGCTACAATGCTTACTAGTGATGTGTTTAGGGATTGTGTCATACCAATTTCACACAAGATCCTTGCAGTTAAATGAAATTAGATTTGCTTTTGTAGCATTTTGTTGACTATATTTTCAATACATATAATAGTACTAATTTAACAATATTTCTTGTTTTCAGCCTTTTCCTTGGGGCGATGGAGATCATACATTTTTCCACAATCCGCATATGAATCCGTTGCCCTCTGGCTATGAAAAATAATGCTTTATTAATTGCTGGAAATTACAGCTCCAATATAATTTGTAGCGGTATATAATAAATGTTGTACTATTATAATCCATGTTTAATGTTGATAATAAAAGGTTGAACATAATCTAGACATTTGGTATGAACTGCCTTTGTATTTCCCAAATAAAATATCTCAGTAAAATGTGAATTAGGAAATCTGATCAAGGAAATTACTCCTGCAATTAAATATTTTTTATGTGTCAGATAAAAAATAAACCAAAAAACGTGCAGATTTTGATTTGTGACTGCAAACATTTTAAAATAACCATGAGTTCCATGTTATTTAATAATATATAGAATAGGCCATGCATTATGAACCGTAACTCTACGCCATATTATAACTGTATCTGGATCTTGTATATTGAACTAAATGGATCTAATACTATTGTGTGGACATGGTACTGAGATGATGGGTCATTCGTGATTGCCTCGCTGATGATAGATCCATCAAAGATCCATCCCACGACAGTTATTCCAAGGAGGAACACAAATCAGATTACATTGTCAAGTTCATTGGTCTTTTATACTCAAGTAAAACATGATTACTCCAGTAGAACATGATTTCTACTTCATTCTTTGTTAAAGGAGTGATGTAAATAACTTCTCCAATGGTCAATGTTTGTCCTTAAAATGACATTCTAACTAAAATAATTTAAAACGAGTTCAAGCTTCTCCAGAGAATAAGTGCCCTCTGAAAAACTTTATCGTTAATTAGAATAATTACAACTACATAAACCACTAAGAAAAGGAAACATTTGTTTCCTTAATATGGGTTAGGTTCCCAAATACTAAAGTAAAAAACAAACTGCTGGAGGACTTCAGCAGGTCAGGCAGCATCTGTGTGTGTGTATGTGTGTTTGGAGATTTCCTCCGCCTTCAGGAAATGGCATCCCCCCGTGGTTGATTGTACCCTGAACTGCTTCTTCGTTGCCTGCAAGTCTGCTCTCATCCCCCGGCTCGACTGAATAGGAGTAGAGTTCCTTTTGCCACCTTTCACCCCACCAGCCTCTGCATTGTTCATTTTCAGCAGCTACAATATTCGGGATGCTTAGCACACTTGAATAAAGGCTCGGACACGGGAGTAATCTTACAAGCTTCTTTACTACAGGACGCCACCTTGAGTCTCCCGCACATGCGTACTTGCACAACATATGACAAGACACTAATTACATATGCTAATTATCACATACCTAACACTCCTCCCCCTTTAACTTGGAGGCAGGTAATACCATTTCTATTACATACCTAACACTCCTCCCCCTTTAACTTGGAGGCAGGTAACACTATTTCTATTACCTACATAACACTCCTCCCCCTTTAACTTGGAGGCCCGTAACACCATTTATATTACATACATAATACTCCTCCCCCTTTAACTTGGAGGCAGGTAATACCACTTCTATTACATACACCGCACTCCTCCCCTTTTATGTCCATTTCACCTGTACGGTGTATGCTCTTTTCCTACCCATCATTGAATAATACACTGTTACACAATGGTATTATACTTAAACCAAATACATCACCCCTTGCTTTATGAGTTCTTATTTTCTGGTTCACGTATTTGTTTTGTTTTCCTCTTGGTAGGTGGGATCTGACCCATGGCTGCAAGTTTCCATTTTCTAGCAGCTTCCTCTGCTGTTCAGTTTCCCTTCTCTGCTTATTTATCTGCTCTTGGTGTTTCATGAGATTCTGCAATGCCTAACCCATTGTCCATTGCTCAGTGAAGGAGGCTCCATGCTCAGTGAAGGAGGCTCCATGCTGGATTATACTGAAGTGTCCTAATTGCAATCGGTCCTGCCTACTTTTGTCTTGACCGACCAGCCTCCCTTCTTTAGACTTTTCTATTAGCAGCTTCTACTCATTGTCACACATTTATTCAACCTTTCCTTACATCGTTCAAGCCTTTTCTGTTGTTCATCTACTCGTCTTCTTAAGTCACCTTTCTGGTTCTTTATCAAGAAGTAGGATCTATATTGTCTTTGCAATACAACACTGGCTTTCGTATATTGTTTAAGCCTTTTGTATCATTTAAGCCTTTTCTGTTGTTTATCTATTTGTCCACTTAACTCTTTCCGATACCAACTCATATGGATTACTGACTGCACTTTTACAGTAGCTCTCTTTTGCTTAACCCCCTGCCTAACCATCATACTCTTGTAGGACTTAATACGGCGTGCTGCCTTGATTTTCTCTACCAATACTCTGGCTTTGATCCCGCGGTATAAGGCCTGAATACAAATCACTGCTTTTCTCAAACTATCATACTGTCTCACTTGGACATCTCTTATCTGGCATGCACAGTATCGTTGCTGTACCGCAATGGCAGACCAGCGTAGTTTCTTAAAATACTGACGCCGTTTATGCATCTGATAATAAGTCTGTATGACCTTGGCAGATTTATGCATGCACCGCAGTTGCTTTCGAACAAGCATTCCTCGGTAGGCTGCCTGAAGCAGTACAACACTGCTGTGTACCTTCATGTAAGTTTTGCGATCACTTACCATTTGAAGGTGTGCCCTATAATGGGTTTGCACTATTATAGCTGCTAATCTCATTGCCTTGTATTGACGGTATACTCTATGCATTCTAAATGCTGCTTGTATTACCGTTGCTGCCTTCTGTTTGTTCCGGTTCTCTCTCCGTACCTTCATACCCCTAAATGCAGCTTGAATAACTAGAGTTGCCCTTTGAATGGCAATTTCCCTTTGCCTTTGACTCCTTTTCCTTTGCCTTTTACCTTCGGCCTTTTCCCTCTGCACTTGACTTTCGTCATTCTGCACTTGACCTTTGTCCTCTGAGGGACTCCCTGCCCTCTTTAGTTCAGGCTCCTTGCCTCTGGATGCCCTTGGAGGTTTTGGCGAGAAATGAGCCATTAATACCTCCTTACACTCCTCGTACGTTTTCTCTGTGGGCTTTGCTGGCAGCAGTAACGTACGTAAGGTATGATAACCCTCTCTTCCTATGCCTAATATGAACCATGCTCTCTTCTTCTCTGTAGTGATATCATTAGAAATGAACGAAGCCTCCAAGACTTCAGTCCATTTCTCAAAATTGTACCCAGATTCTAACTGGGGCCACTTTACTACAATTGAAGTAGCCATGCTACACTGTTGTGAACATTTTAAACCATATTCCTTCAATGCACCCAGATTTACTTAAATTATTGATAACAGTGACCCATACATAAAATCCAAACAGCCATGCTTTAACTGTGACAATGCACGACATTCATAGAGGACTTTTATTATGAAGGCTTTCACTGCTCCAGCTTGCTGCTTGTGGACTCCGATGCCTTCTTAACCTCTCGAGCCGTCCCCACCGGTACTTTTGCTGTGGGCCTCACCGGACTTCCAATGCTGCTTTCAGGCTGGCCCGCTTGCCTGCTGACCTTCCTCTCCACCACTGCTCCGCCGACTTGCCTGCCGGCTGCTACTGGACCCGCTGCACGGCTCGTCGCTGGCTCCCGTGGTCACCCTGCGGAAGGTGAAGGTAAGTCGCTGCTTTTCTGCTGCTGGTCCCCGCTGCTCCAAGCGTCGGGACTGTGCCTCTCAGCTTTCTCAGTCTTCTCCCCGCTCAGCCGTCTCCCGCGACCGGGCTTTCTCTGCTTCACTTCCCCGACTGGGCTGACACTGCTCCCGACCGGGCTGCGGTGCTTGAGTGCTGTGTCCCGCTTTTTTCGCGCGGACCCACTCTTCGCTCGGGGCCGGACTTCCTTTCACGTCCGGGCTTTCCCCGCTCTCGGCCGTCCCCTGCGACCGGGCTTTCACGGCTCTTGGCTTCTCTCCGCTTCTCTCGCGGGCCTGTCCGCTTTTCTGCTCACGGTCGGGCTGACTCTGATCCCGACCGGGCCTTCTTTACTTTCTTCCCCCACCGGGCTGACTGTTCTCGGTTGGGCTGAAGACTCAGCCTCTGTCGGTGGCTCTCTGGACCTGTCCGTGGCCTACACGGTACGAGGCCCTCACCCGACGTCTGTGGCTGCTACTGGGGCTGGCCGTTGGCTTCACGGCACGAGCCCTCACGCGACGTTTGAGGTTCAAACGACGGACGTTTAACTGCCCTGCTTGTTTTCCTTCGCTCTTCCCTGAGCTATTGCTTCCCGCTCCTTTTCTTTTTTTTTCTTTTGACGCCAATTCAAAACCATTTGGCGCCAAATCTTTACGCATCGTGCTATTCCACTTTGTTTCCAAATACACTTCTTTTTTTTTAAACTTTGTTTTTGATCCTTCTTGCTGGCCTTGTTCTTATCTTCGTTCTTTTATCCTCGTCGCCAATTGTTATGTGTTCGTGATGCTTAGCACACTTGAATAAAGGCTCGGACACGGGAGTAATCATACAAGCTTCTTTACTACAGGACGCCACCTTGAGTCTCCCGCACATGCGTACTTGCACAACATATGACAAGACACTAATTACATATGCTAATTATCACATACCTAACATAGCAAGTCTGCTCTCATCCCCGGCTCGACTGATTAGGAGTAGAGTTCCTTTTGCCACTTTTCACCCCACCAGCCTCTACATTGTTCATTTTCAGCAGCTACAATACTATCCTACTGCAGCTTCCCCATCTCATCCCTTTCTGCTCTCCGCAGGGACCACACTCCCTAACCCCTTGGTTGACATTCCTCCCCACCAATATCTGCCCCTTCCAGGGCACTTTCCCCAGCAACCACAGGAGGTGCAACAGCTATCCCCACACCATCTCCCTAACCTCCATTCAGGGACCTACACAGCCATTCCAAGTCAGTGATTCACATGCACCAACTCCGAAGCACGACATGCTTTTGATGTAGCCTCCTCTAAATCTGAGACCAAACACAGACTTGGCCAAACGCTTATGCTGTCCACTATGACCATCTGGAGCTCCCAGTTGCCAGCCTATTCAATTCCCTTTCCATTGCCACACCAACCTAACTTCAGGCACCTCAAATGCCAGGGTAAAACAATATTTAACTAGAGGAACAGCAACTCATACATTGCCTTGGTTGTCTACAATTCAATAGCTGAATATGAATTATTTAGTTTCAGGTAACGTGATCCCTCTCGATTCCTCTATCCACCGAGATCTTCCCATTCGCACCTTTCCTTATCACAACACCCCACCCTTTCTCCACAGCTTCTTCCTCACCTACTCTATCTACAACATGCTCATCCTATCAAGTTCCCTCTACTATACCCATCTGTCCAACCATTTATCTATTTCATTATACACCTTCAATATCTGCAGTCCCGATTACCTACACACCAATTATGTTCAAGCTTCCACGCGTTTCATTCTCCCACTTGACTGTATATACCAACCCATCCCTCCTCACATGCATCCAACTCCTACCCATAATCTCTTTATCAGCCACCTATCAACCCTCCACTCTTTGAGTCCAGCAGAAGAGTCTCAAATCAGCATTGTCAACAAATGCTGCCCAACCTGCAGTTGCTCCTGCGTTTTGTTTTTGCTCCAGATTCCAGCATCTGCAGAATTTTTCCCCTCAATATACAGTGCCATCAATAATGTTTGGGACAAAGACCCATCATTTATTTATTTACCTCTGTACTCCACTATTTAAGATTTGTAATAGAAAAGTTCACATGTGGTTAAAGTGCACAGTCAGATTTTAATAAAGGCCATTTTTATACATTTTGGTTTCACCATGTAGAAATTACAGTAGTGTTTATACATAGTCCCCCCACATTTCAGGGCACCATGTTTGGGACACATGGCTTCACAGGTGTTTGTAATTGCTCATGCCTCCTTCATGCAGGTACGAGAGCTCTTAGCACCTCCCTTCTTCGTGGATTGTCACCTTGTCGTGGTGGAGAAGCTTGTGTGGAATTGAGAGCGATGCCATCTGGAGCTATGCTCCTGGTAGGGCCACCCATGGCGGTAAGATCGAGGGGGTGGTCCCAGACAAAGAATAATCCAACCAAGACCTCAACAGTGGAAGAGGCGGAGAATGATGGCTGACTTTAGTGGTGCGTCACAACGGCTGGGAAGGCGGATGAAGGCTGCAGCAGAAAAGGGTCCCTGGTCGTCTTGGACTCCATACTACTGGATCCTGACCCAGATCTGTCAAGGACTGTGTGGTGGCTGTCTGTGCACCAGTCTCCCCACGTTAAACAGTCACACACAGGCATCCTCCAGAGGACAGTTATACTCGTTTCGAGTGACCGCCGATGATGATGATGAGTCTTCCCTCCAGTCTTTCCATCACCTTTGGAAACTTTTATTGCTGTTTATCAACATGAGCACCAAAGTTATGCCAATGAAAGTCAAAGAAGCCATTATGGTACTGAGAAACAATAAGACTGTTAGAGACATCAACCAAATCTTAGGCTCACCAAAATCAACTGTTTGGAACATCATTAAGAAGAGAGCACTGGTGAGCTTACTAATCGCAAAGGGACTGGCAGGCCAAGGAAGACCTCCACAGTTGATGACAGAAGAATTCTCTCTATAATAAAGCAAAATCCCCAAACAACTGTCCGACAGATCAGAAACACTTTATGAACAAACATACAGAGGCTACACTGCAAGATGCAAACCACTGATTAGCTGCAAAAATAGGATGGCCAGGTTAGTTTGCCAAGAAGTACTTAAAAGAGCAACCACAGTTCTGGAAAAAGGTCTTGTGGGCAGATGAGACGAAGATTAACTTATATATCAGAGTGATGGCAAGAGCAAAGTACGGAGGAAAGCTCATTGGCTGGCGGCTCATTCTACCGCAAGACAATGATCCCAAACATACTGCTAAACAAAGGAGTTTTTCAAAGCTAAAAAATTCTTGAATGGCCTAATCAATCACCCGATCTGAACCCAATTGAGCATGCCTTTTATATGCTGAAGAGAAAACTGAAGGGGATTAGTCCCCAAAACAAGCATAAGCTATAGATGGCTGCAATACAGGCCTGGAAGAGCATCACCAGAGAAGACACCCAGTAACTGGTAATGTCCATGAATTGCAGACTTCAAGCAGTCATTGCATGCAAAAGATATGCACCAAAATACTAAACATGACTACTTTCATTTACATGACATTGCTGTGTCCTAAATATTGTGGTGCCCTGAAATGGGGAAACTATGTAAAAACACTGCTGTATTTCTACATGGTGAAACCAAAATATATAAAAATGGCCCTTAATAAAATCTGACAATGTGCACTTTAACCACATGTGATTTTTTCTATTACAAATCCCAAATTATGGAATACAGAGGCAAATATATAAATGATAGGTCTTTGTCACAAACATTATGGAGGGCACTGTATAACACTAGCTCTTAAAGTAATTGGAATAGAGAATATGTTTTACACGTCAGAGTTCTAAGATTGCAGATGAGAAAACTTAAGTCCAATTTCTAATCGCCCAAATCTAATATTTTGCTCAAATTCATGCAACCTCTCTCTTCCCCTCCCTCTCTCTCTCTCTCCCCTCTCTCCCCCCCTCTTCCTTCCCTCCCCCCCCCCCCCCTTATCGTCTCCTCACATTTTTCCTTGCAACTTTCATCCCATTTCAATTATATTTGAACCTTTTTGTACTTCTTCCTTCAATCAGTTTGCTGGGCATAGATTAAAAGAACACACTTTGAAACAGAAATTTATTGAGGAAAATAACAAAATTAATTAATAGGTTCAAGCACAGTGCACATCTGTTCATTGTTTATAAAGCAGTTTATTTGCAGCCTACGAAAGGACACACTTTCCTGTTGAACAGTCACAATGGGAATAATTAAGATTTTCTTCTGAGTAATAGGAGCTGAAAATCAAAGGTAATAAGTAATCAGCGATAAAATGCACTTTCTGCACACCATCTTCACGGCGATTACCACTTGGGGTTTTGAGCCTAGGTTCACAAATAACACTAGAACCAAACGAGATTGAGAGCAACCACCAGATCATCTTTCTGTTTAATGTACGAGTTAAAAAAAACTAAAATATCAGTCCACAAATCAGGATATGCTCTGGTGATTACTACAACCCCAATGTGAGTTGAATAGGGGGTAGATTTTTACTCACAATTCTACAGTGTTTTAAAATAAATTATAATTCCAAAGCAGGCAATAGAACTCAGCCTCCTGGTTTACAAGAGTGAAGACACTCAAGTGAAGACACAACAAAAATGCTTCTTGGTTGAGGGGAGATCCTCAAAACTGAAAGTGTTAAAATTTGCTTTTGGATGGTCTCAATGCACCTGCTGAGTTTCATTGACAAATCGGCCGTCTTTTAATTTTAACTTAAATATTCTTTTTTTTTTAAACATAAAATGTGTCAGGTTTTAAGAAATGGTATACCATGTAACCGAATTGTTGGTAATCTGATCACCATTCTTTCCCAGCATACAAATGGCAGGGCTCAAAATAACTCACTATTGGAATCAATGCAATTCGAATTTCTTTCTCATTATTACTACGTGTAATTTGTTTGCATTAAGCAGCTAAGGATTTTGTTTTTTTACTTATATGGTCACTGTCACTGAGGCAATCGCAGCCTGCTTATTGCCATTAGCAGTTGAAGCCTAAATGTGCAATACGTGGCTGTTGTACGGTAGATATTTACTCTGTTAATTCTAGCTACTTTGAACCGTGCAATTATGTTGTCATTTTAATGCATAATACTTGGACTTGGCTTGATGCTTCTTAATCATGTGAATATTAACAAGAGTGGTTATGTAATATCCATGGCATTTGTTTGATCATGGACAAAATAATGCTGCATTTTGTTGAATTTTCCTACAGCTGCCCCATGACCCCAATTATTTTCAAAGTGTATCAAGCCAATGTGGGCAAGGTTCAGCTCCGAATTATGGTGTTGTCTATAAGCAAACAACTTAATTTAGCATTTTTATGTATTAAATTGTTGGTTAATGCAAGAGGAATGGAATTTGTTTTAAACATTCGTCATCAACACCAAGGTGAAGGTAGTAACACAAGTTAAATAAAAAATCAAGTTATTCAATGCTGTCCTCAATGTGCCGTAATCTTAATTTCAGGAAAATTCCCAACACTCCATACCAACTACTTAAGTGGGATTGTCAGCTCGGTAACGAAGAATGCTCAGCACAGAATTCTCATGGTTCAATAATACCAGCTTAGAGTCAAATTCAATTAGTTGCTGCCAAAAGAGGAGGAAGTTTTCAATGCAAACTGGCCCGAGACTAAAATTGTGCACTCTCCAAAAGAATAAATTGGCTTTCCACCACTCCAAGTAGTATAATGTACTATATTCATTTTACTATGAGGGATGACGTTTGAAGAAAAAAAATTACATGCCTTCTGTAGACAACTTTAGATTTAATTTTTGTTTTGTGTTATGCCTGACATTTAAGGGATTTTTGTCAGTTTCCCTGGAGTTCCTATCCATATGAACAATAATGTCCTATCAGCAGTTCAGGACAGAGTGATGAAATACAGTTATGAGTGAAGAAACTTTATGTCCCAGACATTATTGGTTCATATCACAAATGCTCTGTAGCTTTTTAATTGTTTACTAAGGTTCACTGCAACCTTCCAATAATACCAGCATTATTGCTGATAAACAATATATCTCCAGTGTTCAGCTAATGTATTCTGGTTAACTCTTCGACAATTTTTATCAGATCATCTACAGTTGCTTCTCTTTTCATCCCACTTCCGTCATCAATCTAGAAAAAAGAAAGGCAACACATAAGACTGAAGATAGCCAAATAACCAAAGAATAAAATGCTTGAGCAATTATCTAAAAATGTTGCCTGTGAAAGGAGGACCAAGGGCCATCAGAAGTGAGGGGAAATACAAATATTCAGAAGTATTGCATCATTGGCTTTGAGAGTCAAGGGACAATAAATGTAGCATCTTTTTCAAAATGGTCAGTGGATACTGCAAATTATTTCCATAAAATCAAAATCTTATTCTAATTTTGATCACTGTAACTAGACTCCAAGTCACTAATTTGGATTACAAGTTTTAGATCACTTTGACTATAAATGATTGCCTTTGATCATATGATTGAAGTGATTGTAATGACCAATGCAATGTGCTAAAAACAAATTCTTAAATGCTATTTCAATGTTTATATGAATAAACTAGACCAAGTGGGACCCGTTGGGGGGGGCGGCCTGCGGCGTCACACACACACTAACCAACCCCCACACACACTAACCACCGCCCTTGATATTATATTATTATTAATCTGCTCCTTTTACCCCATCCCCTCCCTATCCACTCATGCATAGCCCCCAACTCGCAGGTGCGTCTAGAGAAGGGGGGGGGGGGGGATAGAGAGATGGGGAACAGAGAGAGGGGGCAGGGACAGAATGAGAGGGGGCAGAGACAGAGAGAGGGGCAGAGACACAAAGAGGGGCAGAGACACAGAGAGAGGGGGAAGGGCAGAGACATAGAGAGGGTGGAAGAGAGAGGGGGGTTGAGAGAGGGGGAAGAGAGCGAGGGGAGAGAGAGAGAGGGAGAGAGGGGGAGGGAGAGACAGACAGGTAGAGAGAGGGGGGAGAGACAGAGAGGGGGAGAGGATAGAGTGGAGAGAGAGAGAGGGGGGGAGGCTGGGGGGGAGAGAGAGGAGAGAGGCCGGGGGAGGGGAGAGGACGAGAAGATGTGGGGGAGAGGAGGGGAGGAAACGATGGGGGGGAGAGAAGGAAGGGGGGAGAGGAGGAGGAGGGGAGAGAGGAGGAGGAGGAGGGGAGAGAGGAGAGGGAGAGGAGAGGGAGGAGGGGGTGAGAAGGGGGGAGGAGGAGAGAGGAGGAGGGAGAGGAGGAAGGGGGAGAGAAGGAGGGAGGGAGAGGAGGAGGAGGGGGAGAGGAGGAGGGGGAGAGGAGAAAGGGAGCGGGGAGCGGGGCTGGCGTCAACGAAAGGACTGCAAGTTCAGCGGCTTCAATCCAGAGCCCACGGGGGATGGGTCGTCACAGGGGAGGGCTGGTTCCAGAACGCAATACTCCCTCGCTCCCGGCTGGCGGCTCCCGGCTCCGAGTACGGGGTGGAGTGGTCGGGGGGTGACGTCACTCGCAGCGCGTGGAACACAGCGAAGCAGATCCATTGTGACGTCATCAGCGAAAGAGCCAGTTTTTTTTCAAAGTTATTTCAGATTTGTGAACATTTTCATAAATAACCCGTGGAAAAAAACATGAATTTTTCATATGAGGCGATTTCGAAGTCCACAGGATAAATCTCTACCGGAATATCTAAATATTTTACCGTTTCGCGAAGATGTGATTACACACAAACACATAGACACATCCAAGATCAGTGTTTTATAGTTATATGGATGTTTATCTTCACAGACTTACTGCCAACATGTTTCTATTATATCAACGTGTTTCTATTACATGAGCACATCAACGCCTCTACTTCCTGAGAAGATTACGGAAATTCGGTATGTCAGAGTGGATTCTCTTGAACGTGTACAGGAGTACAGTAGAGAGCATATTGACTGGTTGCATCACGGCCTGGTTCGGCAACTTGAACGCCCAGGAGCGAAAAAGACTGCAAAAAGTTGTGAACACTGTCCAGTCCATCACCGGCTCTGACCTCCCCACCATCGAAGGGATTTACCAGAGTCGCTGCCTCAAAAAGGGAGCCATCATCATCCGGGACCCACCCTGGCCACATACTCATTTTGCTTCTGCCATCGGGAAGAAGGTACAGGAGCCTGAAAACTGTAACATCCAGGTTCAGGAAAAGCTTCTTCCCTAGTCATCAGGCTATTAAACACTACAACCTCAAATAAGCTCTGAACTACAATAGACTATTGTTGTACTACTATTATTTGATTTTTGTGTACGTATGAGTGTGCGTGTGTGTGCGTGTGTGTGTATATGTATATATTATACACAGTGCATTAAGAAAGTATTCAGACTTCTTCACTTTTTCTACATTTTGTTACGTTACAACCTTATTTTAAAATGGATTATATTCTTTTTTTTAATCATCAATCTACACACAATACCCCAGAATGAAGAAGCGATAACAGGTGTTTAGAAATGTTTGCAAAGTAATTAAAAATAAATAACTGAAATATCACATTTACATAAGCATTCAGGCCCTTTGCTATGCCACTCAAAATTGAGCTTAGGTTCATCCTGTTTCCATTGATTATCCTTGAGCTATTTCTACAACTTGATTGGAGTCCACTGGTAGAAGTTTAAATTGATTGGACATGATTTGGAAAGGCACACACCTGTTTATATAAGGTCCCACAGTTGACAGTACAAGTCAGATCAAAAACCAAGCCATGAAGACGCAGGAATTGTCCGTAGATCTCCGAGACAGGATTGTGTCGAAACACAGATCTGGGGAAGGGTATAAAATAATTTCTGCAGCATTGCAGGTCCCGAAGAGCACAGTGGCCTTCGTCATTCTTAAATGGAAGTACATTGAAACCACCAGGACTCTTCATAGAGCTGGCCGCCCGGACAAACTGAGCAATCGGGGGAGAAGGGCCTTGTTCAGGAAGGTGACCAAGAACCCGATGGTCACTCTGACAGAGCTCCAGAGTTTCTCTGTGGAGATGGGAGAACCTTCCAGAAGGGCAACTATATCTACAGCACTCCACCAATCAGGCCTTTATGGCAGAGTGGCCAGAAAGGAGCCACTACATAAGTAAAAGGCACATGACAGCCTGCTTGGAGTTTGCCAAAAAGCACCTAAAGGACTCTCAGACAATGAGAAACAAGATGTTTAAGAAAGAACTGCATATGCTGGATAAATCAAAGGTAGTTTAAAATGCTGGAGAAACTCAGCGGGTGAGGCAGCATCTATGGAGCGAAGGAATAAGTGACGTTTCGGGTCGAGACTCTTCTTCAGAAGAAGTGTCTCAACCCGAAACGTCACCTATTCACTCGCCCCATAGATGCTGCCTCACCCACTGAATTTCTCCAGCACTTTTGTCTACCTATGAGAAACAAGATTCTCTGGTCTGATGGAAGCAACATTGAACTCTTTGGCTTGAATGCCAAGCGTCATGTCTGGATGAAACCAGGCACCGCTCATCACCTGGCCAATACCATACCTATGGTGAAGCATGGTGGTGGGAGCATCATGCTGTGGGGATGTTTTTCAGGGGCAAGAACTGGGAGACTAGTCAGGATCAAGGGAAAGATAAATGGAGCAAAGTACAGAGAGAGATCCTTGATGCAAACCTGCTTCAGAGCGTTCGGGACCTCAGACTGGGGCGGAGTTTCACCTTTCAACAGGACAACGACCTTAAGCACACAGCCAAGACAACGCAGGAGTGGCTTTGTGACAAGTCTGTGAATGTCCTTGAGTGGCCCAGCCAGAGCTGGAACTTGAACCCGATCAATCATCTCTGGAGAGACCTGAAAATAGCTGTGCATCGATGCTCCCCATCCAACCTGACAGAGCTTGAGAGGATCTGCAGGGAAGAATGGGAGAAATTACCCAAATACAGGTGTGCCAAGCTTGTAGCGTCATACCCTAGAAGACTTGAGGATGTAAACGCTGCCAAAGGTGCTTCAACGAAGTACTGAGTAAAGGGTCTGAATACTTATGTAAATGTGATATTTCAGTTATTTATTTTTAATTACTTTGCAAAAATTTATAAACACCGGTTTTCATCATGGGCTATATTGTGTAGATTGATGATTAAAAAAATTGTAATCCATTTTAGAATAAGGCTGTAACGTAACAAAATGTGGAAAAGGTGAAGGGGTCTGAATACTTTCTGAATGCACTGTAGGTATGTATACATGTATGGACTTGTGAGTATGTGTCTATATACACACTGAACTTTTTTCCTCTCGTTTATTATATTGTTTACAGTATTTGTTTACATATTCTGTTGTGCTGCAGCAAGTAAGAATTTCATTGTTCTATCTGGGACATATGACAATAAAACATTCTTGACTTTCTCTCTTGACTCTCTTCTATTATAAATTATGACTTTAAAATCAAAATTCGATATGTTAGTGCACAATTATCATGCTGCAATCTCACTTTCCCAAAGCTTAGATAAATCGTTTCCATTAGAAATTGCTGTAAATACACTTTTCCTATTCTAAGGAAATGAAAAATAAAAGGTTCATCAGGGGGTTAGCAAGCTGATACGAAACATGTTCCATTTTTACAATTTATTTCACTTTGCATACTTTAGTTGCTTGTACCACTCTAGTGAATCTGGCATATACAGTATACATTTTCCTGCATTGAAAAATGTCCTGGGATAAACTTGTTACATCCAGAAAAGGTGCAATGAAATAACCTGTATGGGTTTTACAGCATTTGCTGTGTAGCTACGATAACTTTTAGTGGCCTCGTGGCTCACAAAGACCAAAACTTCAGTTCCATGCCTGGTC
The DNA here is from genome assembly GCF_010909765.2 of Amblyraja radiata. Lineage (NCBI taxonomy): Eukaryota > Metazoa > Chordata > Chondrichthyes > Rajiformes > Rajidae > Amblyraja > Amblyraja radiata. The sequence goes on along the minus strand of NC_045975.1, from coordinate 25,291,626 downwards.
CTCGTGTGAATCAGGCCATCATTGATGATCAGGACTTTGGACTGTACATTCTGAGGCTTCACCCCCAGCACCGTCAACTATGGCAAGTTGTGTTGTCTCAGGACTGTTTAACATTTCTCTAAATGCTATTGAATTCATTTAAATAATCAAAAAAATAGTTTTGAAAATTTAGGGACATGAAACTATTGCTAATTATCTATTAATATTCAGTGAAATTAAGTGAAAAATGTGATTAAATGGGGAATGCCAGATATGTCATACAAACCTTAACCTTCTCAGCTCAGTAAGTTACAGAATGCCCCTGGACACAAGGATAAATCTGAGCTGGAACAAGAGATTCCTCTAAATATTATCTGCACTTCCACGTCCCAGTTTCCTGGTGCAGTAGTTGCGGCATGCTCACACTTGTATTACTTCCAGCCAGTGGCTCTATGGAATTGTCAGCTATCAGCACAATCCGGTAAAATGTCATTGCTCCTTTCAATCCTATCCCTCTGGAAATGAGGGTTGATACTTGCTATTTTAATTATCTTATTAAACAACATTCCCATATGATATATTTACTTAATTACACAGCCACACATTACCTGCAAGCCTGCTGCTACCTCCTGCATTTTAGGTCGGCTCAGATCCAAGAAGCTCTCTATAAGGTCTCCATCTATGAATCCTGCAGCAGGTTCAGTCTTCCTTTCAGAGTGAAATGATCTCCAAGTAGAGAGAAGTCAAGGAAGAATACTTTTTTAACAGTGGTTCATTAGCAGAAAACAGCAAAAAATACATGAAAACTCAAGGAACTGCAGATTCTGGTGTGCAAAAAAAGACAAAGTGCTGAAGTAACTCAGCGGGTCAGGCAGTATTTCTGGAGAACATGGATAGGTGCTAAATCTGCACCACACAGAACAAGAAACCTATCCTTCCTCTTTTCACCATTTCCCTTAGGCCTGATAGCTCCCAGTTGCCAATTTTACAACGATTCTAAGAATGCTTTCCACTGTACAATAAACTAAACTACTCAAACCATTGAACTGTTCCTGAAGCAGTTTTAGTTTTAAATAAAGTTCCCATAAAACACTCACATTTCATCATATATTCACAAGCTGACTGCACTGTAATGAATCCAAGATTAATCTCATATTAAAAGAATTACTGTGGAGAAAAAATTATACTTTATTCTCCAGCTCTGTTTAAAAGGTCCGACAAAATAGATTCCCAGTGAGAATGCATTTAGAAAAACATTTAAAATGATATTTATGGTTTACCAACATTTTGAATGACATTTTCCAGTTTAAGTTTTTGATTGGACAGATATATCTATACTTAATAATGTTGTAACAATTTCCTTTGGAATTTTACAAGACAATTACAAAATAGTTAAACCAAGCTATCAAATGTTGGTTAAACGGAGTACCTCAGAGTTCTGGTTCTTATAAAAAGGATATAGAAGCAACGGAGAGGATGCAGAAACATTTAGGATGATACCAAAATTGTGAGTGTACACAAATGAGGAAAGGTGAATAAATTGGGTATATTTTCTCTGGAAAGAGTAGGAATGAACGGGTCCTTTTCAGAATGGCAGGCAGTGGCGAGTGGAGTGCCGCAAGGCTCGGTGTTGGGGCCGCAACTGTTTACCATATATATTAATGATTTGGAAGAGGGAATTAGGAGCAACACTAGCAAGTTTGCGGATGACACAAAGCTGGGTAGCAGTGTGAACTGTGAAGAGGATGTTAGGAGGTTGCAGGGTGACCTGGACAGGTTGAGTGAGTGGGCAGATGCGTGACAGATGCAGTATAATATAGATAAATGTGAGGTTATCCACTTTGGCGGCAAAAAAAAGGGGGCAGATTATTATCTCAATGGGGTTAGGTTAGGTAAGAGGGAGGTACAGCGAGACCTGGGTGTCCTTGTACACCGGTCACTGAAAGTTGGCGTGCAGGTACAGCAGGCAGTGAAGAAAGCTAATGGAATGTTGGCCTTCATAACAAGAGGATTTCAGTATAGGAGTAAAGAGGTTCTTCTGCAGTTGTATAGGGCTCTGGTGAGACCACATCTGGAGTATTGTGTACAGTTTTGGTCTCCTAATTTGAGGAAGGACATCATTGTGATTGAGGCAGTGCAGCGTAGGTTCACGAGATTGATCCCTGGGATGGCGGGACTGTCATATGAGGAAAGATTGAAAAGACTAGGCTTGTATTCACTGGAGTTTAGAAGGATGAGGGGGAATCTTATAGAAACATATAAAATTATAAAAGGACTGGACAAGCTAGATGCAGGAAAAATGTTCCCAATGTTGGGCGAGTCCAGAACCAGGGGCCACAGCCTTAGAATAAAATGGAGGTCATTTAAGACTGAGGTGAGAAAAAACTTTTTCACCCAGAGAGTTGTGAATTTATGGAATTCTCTGCCACAGAGGGCAGTGGAGGCCAAATCACTGGATAGATTTAAGAGAGAGTTAGATAGAGCTCTAGGGGCTAGTCAAGGGATATGGGGAGAAGGCAGGCACGGGTTATTGATAGGGGACGATCAGCCATGATCACAATGAATGGCGGTGCTGGCTTGAAGGGCCGAATGGCCTCCTCCTGCAACTATTTTCTATGTTTCTATGCTTCTATGTTTCTAAAGGGTAGAGGTGTTAAAAATATGACCAATAAAAGTTTTTACTGAAATTTTCCACTTTTGGGAAACAACAGAATTCACAGCCATCAATTCAAGAAATTCAACATGAAACACAAAAGAAAAGTTTACTTAATCCCGAAGAGTGGTGAAATATAGAACTAACCAGCATATGGAGAAGTTGGAGTGAATAGCTTTGATGCATTTAAGGAGATGCTGACGTAGTATGAGGAAGGGGAATAAGGGGGTTAAAATTATAGATTTAGATGTCAAAAAATAGAGACTCAAGTGAAAAATATCCACCAACAGAGACTGATTGAGCCACGGTCTGTTGATGTGATATACATCCTATGTAATCCTACGTAATCACATGTACTTGAATTCATGGAAAAGATATAATGAATGTTCAATCTTGCCCACGCTTTTGATAACTTTGTTCAGCCGATTCTGGACTTCGAAAAGGAAGTTATACCAGCTCTCAGACAATGAAGTAACCAAACCTGTAAAATAATCATTAGTGAAATGTCTAAATGTGAAATGATTACATTTTTCAAAAATGTGAATTGTCACCACTTACAATATGTTTTTTTATAAGAAGCACAAGTTATAGCACTAACCCAGGTGAGACAGCAGATGTGATTTTAGTTGCCAAATTCTAAAACTACCTTTAAACAAACCCACCTCCCATTCCTTACCTATCTTTTTGATCGTCTTTGGTCATCTGCTCAAATATCTCCGTTTGTGGTTCAGCATATAATTTGCTTTCCCTATATTTTACTCCACCTCCATACTAAGAATGTCTTGCCGCCATCTGTTATTTAAGTTTAAATCCCATGGAAACTTTCTTAAAAGATAAAATATTTGCCCCTTTCACCTACTTTATTCAATAGTCACGATTCTTACAAATTTCACCTAAACTTACAAAGCCTGCTGTCAGTTACTTATCTGAGGTGCACAAAAAAGCTGGAGAAACTCAGCGGGTGCAGCAGCATCTATGGAGCGAAGGAAATAGGCAACGTTTCGGGCCAAAACCCTTCTTCAGACTGATAGGGGGTGGCGGGGAGAAGGAAGGAAAAAGGAGGAGGAGGAACCCGAGGGCTGGGGGATGGGAGGAGACAGCCCGAGGGCTAAGGAAGGGGAGGAGACAGCAAGGGCTAACAAAATTGGGAGAATGCAATGTTCAAGCCCGCAAGCTGCAGACTCCCCAAGCGGAATATAAGGTGCTGTTCCTCCAATTTCCGGTGTTGCTCGCTCTGGCCATGGAGGAGACCCAGGACAGAGAGGTCGGATTCGGAGTGGGAGGGGGAGTTGAAGTGCTGAGCCACCAGGAGGTCAGGTAGGTTCTTGCAGACCGAGCAGAGGTGTTCGGCGAAACTATCGCCCAACCTCCGCTTGGTCTCACCGATGTAGATCAGCTGACATCTAGAGCAGTAGATGAGGTTGGAGGAGATACAGGTGAACCTCTGTCGCACCTGGAACGACTGCTTGGGTCCTTGAATGGAGTCGAGGGGGGAGGTAAAGGGACAGGTGTTGCATTTCTTGCGGTTGCAACGGAAAGTGCCCGGGCAGGGGGTGGTACGGGAGGGAAGGGAAGAATTGACAAGGGAGTTGCGGAGGGAGCGGTCTTTGCTGAAGGCAGACATGGGGGGAGATGGGAAGATGTGGCGAGTGGTGGGGTCACGTTGGAGGTGGCGAAAATGACGGAAGATTATTTGTTATGATTATTTGATCAGTTACTTATCTGATATTGTTTATACAGTGCATTCAGAAAGTATACAGACCCCTTCACTTTTTCCGCATTTTATGTTACAGCCTTATTCTAAAATGGATTAAAAAAAATTTTTTTATCATCAATCTACACACAATACCCCATAATAAAAAAGCGAAAACAGGTGTTTAGAAATTTTTGCAAGTAATTAAAAATAAATAACTGAAATACAACATTTACATAAGTATTCAGACCCTTTACTCAGTACTTTGTTGAGGCACCTTTGGCAGCAATTACAGCCTCAAGTTTTCTTAGGTATGACGCTACAAGCTTGGCACACCTGTATTTGGGTAATTTCTCCCATTCTTCTCTGCAGATCCTCTCAAGCTCTGTCAGGTTGGATGGGGAGCATCGATGCACAGCTATTTTCAGGTCCCTCCAGACATGTTCGATTGCGTTCAAGTTCGGGCTCTGGCTGGGCCACTCAAGGACATTTCATATTCTTGTCACGAAGCCACTCCTGCGTTATCTTGGCTGTGTGCTTAGGGTCTTTGTCCTGTTGAAAGGTGAACCTCCGCCCCAGTCTGAGGTCCCGAACACTCTGGAGCAGGTTTGCATCAAGGATCTCTCTGTATTTTGCTCCGTTCATCTTTCCCTCAATCCTGACTAGTCTCCCAGTTCTTACCCCTGAAAAACATCCCCACAGCATGATGCTCCCACCACCATGCTTCACTGTAGGTATGATATTGGCCAGGTGATGAGCGATGCCTGGTTTCATCCAGACGTGACGTTTGGCATTCAGGCCAAAGAGTTCAATGTTGTTTTCATCAGACCAGAGAATCTTGTTTCTCATGGTCTGAGAGTCCTTTAGGTGCCTTTTGGCAAACACCAAGCGGGCTGTCCTGTGCCATTTACTAAGGAGTGGCTTCTGTCTGGCCACTCTGCCATAAAGGCATGATTGGTGGAATGCTGCAGATATAGTTGTCCTTCTGGAAGGTTCTCCCATCTCCACAGAGGAACTCTGGAGCTCTGTCAGAGTGATCATCGGGTTCTTGGTCACATAGAAACATAGAAAGTAGGTGCGAGAGTAGACCACCAGGTCCGTCGAGCCCGCACCGCCATTCGCTCATGGCTGAACACTAAACAGACACACTTACCCACAAACAGTAGACACAAGACACAGAACACAAGACACTACCCTCCCCTTTATACCGCTATCACCCCTCTCCACCCCAAGAACCTCGTGATCTCCTGGGGGAGGCAAAAAACCGGATAAAAACCCAGGTCCAATTCGGGAAAAAAATCCGGGAAATTCCTCTCCGACCCCAATCCAGGCGATCGACACTTGTCCAGGAGATCACTCAGGTCTTACTATACTAACCATACCTAGGTCCATATCCCTGCCCTCTCCCCGTAGCCCCTTATCCCCTTGGCAGCTAAAAAACCATCTATTTTAGTCTTAAATATATTTAAAGTTTCTGCTTCCACTGCTCCCTGGGGCAGTGAATTCCATAAATTAACCACCCTCTGGGTGAAGAAGTTCTTCCTCATCTCAGTTTTAAAAGAGCCCCCCCTTATTCTGCAACTATGTCCCCTAGTTCTAGTTTCCCCGATCATTGGGAACATCCTCGGTGCATCCACCCGATCAAGGCCCCTCACGATCTTATATGTTTCAATGAGATCGCCTCTCATTCTTCTAAACTCCAAAGAGTAGAGTTCCAGCCTACTTAACCTTTCCTCATATGTCAATCCCCTCATTGCAGGAATTAATCTTGTAAACCTTCGCTGCACTGCCTCCAGGGCTAGTACATCCTTTCTTAAGTATGGACCCCAGAACTGTACACAGTATTCCAAATGTGGTCTCACTAATACTGTGTACAGCTGCAGCAAGACCTCCGTGTTTTTATACTCAATCCCCCTAGCAATAAAGGCCAAAACTCCATTGGCCTTCCTGATTGCTTGCTGCACCTGCATACTAACTTTTAGTGATTCATGTACTAATACCCCTAGATCCCTTTGCGTTGCATTACAACGCAGCTCCTCCTCATTTAGAAAATAACTTGCCCTATCATTTTTTTTCCCAAAGTGAATGACTTCACATTTATTAGTATTAAATTTCATCTGCCAAGTTGTTGCCCACTCACCTAGCTTATCTATATCCTTTTGCAGACTCTTCCTATCCTCCTCATCCCCTACTTTTCCTCCCATTTTTGTATCGTCCGCAAATTTTGATATATTACACTTGGTTCCCTCCTCCAAATCATTTATATAAATTGTGAACAACTGGGGTCCCAGCACCGACCCTTGCGGAACCCCGCTAGTTACCGGTTGCCATCCCGAGTATGAACCATTTATCACCACTCTCTGCTTCCTATTTGTTAGCCAATCCTCTACCCATGCTAATATATTACCCCCAATCCCAATCCCATAATTTTTTATTTTTAGCAATAGTCTCTTATGTGGCACCTTGTCAAAAGCCTTTTGGAAGTCCAAGTATACCACATCCACCGGTTCCCCTTTATCCACCCGGGTTGTTACTTCCTCAAAGAATTCGAGCAGATTCGTTAATCCCTGACCAAGGCCCTTCACTCCCGATTGCTCAGTTTGGCCGGGCGGCTCGCTCTATGAAGAGTCCTGGTGGTTCCAAAGTTCTTCCATTTAAGAATGACGGAGGACACTGTGCTCTTCGGGACCTGCAATGCTGCAGAAATTATTTTATACCCTTCGCCAGATCTGTGTCTCGACACAATCCTGTCTCGGAGGTCTACGGACAATCCCTGCATCTTCATGGCTTGGTTTTTGCTCTGACATGCACTGTCAACTCTGGGATCTTATATAGACAGGTGTGTGCCTTTCCAAATCATGTCCAATCAATTTAATCTACTGCTGGTGGACTCCAATCAAGTTGTAGAAACATCTCAAGGATAATCAATGGAACCAGGATGAACCCAAGCTCAATTTGAGTGTCATAGCACAGGGTCTGAATACTTATGTAAATGTGATACTTTTACAGTTATTTCTTTTTAATTACTTTGCAAAAATTTCTAAACACCTGTTTACGCTTCTTCATTCTGAAAATTAAATAAGGCTAACGTAACAAAATGTGAAAAAAATGAAGGGGTCTGAATACTTTCTGAATGCACTGTATCTGAATTTTAAATGAACCACCACATAAATTGTTCAATGCAGGAAAGTAAATTAATATCAATATTTTACTATTTTATTTATACCAGTTCTTAACTATTATAAATCACTCTCGATTGATACTAGAGACAAAGGCATAAATCCTGTGTACTGTCTGTCATTCCTAAAACACCATTTAGATGTACTGGACAGAGATAAGAGAGTACAAATGCTGGCATCATGAGCAAAAAGACACACTGCTGGAGTTGTCAATTCCAGGAGGGTCCGGTAGCATTTGTGGAGGGAAATAGACAGGCAATGTTTCGTATCTTCAGGTCGCAAAGAGAAACTTTGTTTGTCCAATTCCCTTCTCAGATATTGCTTGACTAAGAGTTCCTCCAGCTCTTTGTTTTTTGCTTATTACAGTTCTAATCCCTATTCATTAGTGATGAAATAATCTATTTTCCTCTAAATGGAAAGGAAATGCTCTCACTGATTTATGACCGATTAAAATCTATTTTTCTACACTTGTAGCTAGACCTGCATCATTCCACAGAAGGAATATGTATGTATGAACAAATGGCAAGAAACAAAAGTGGGAACTAAATTTGTGGATAGAGAAATGTGTTGGCAATATAGACAAACGTTCCAAAGCCAAACAATGGTAGAGCAATTTAAAAAAAAACAGTATTTGGAAAAGTACATTATTCGGCCATAGATTGCGTTGTGGCTCCAACTACCAACAATTGTCAAGATAAGCTGACTCACTATGGATGGAATTGTCAACTTCTTAGTCCACATTTTATGAGGAGGCCAGTTGCTTCTGAATCATCAGAGAAACTTTAAGAATAAACATGCTACAGTAGATTTTGTTGTCCTTGGATCACCTTCAACTTTCCAGTGCAGACTTACCAATCATGCCATTGACTGTACCAAACAGCACTGAACCCAATGTAGGTGTTGACGTCTCACCAAGATTCTGCATTACAAGTGATCCATGGCAAAACACATTGACAAACTCGCCGAGGTGGAATAGTCCCACTTCTTGGAGGTGTTGTCTTTCCTCATCTGTAGTAGCTGCACTGAAAACAAAAAAACACATACATGTGCAATACATGCTCTTCTCATTTCATAGCCAGGGAATGGGTAGAGCTCACAGCAGACCCAGCATGTAGCCTGCACTTCTAGAGTGCTCCTCACTATATCAAAACATTATAAATCTCAAAACACTATAAATCTCAAAACACTATAAATCTCAAAACACTATAAATAATTTAGAAAATATTTACTGAATATTTTTAAGTTTTTAGAAGAAAACAAAGAAATTCCCAATTTAATTATGTGCTGTGATCAATGTTGCTGTAACAACCATAGGAGGTAGTCATAGCAAATGTTACTGTGAAATCCAAATATGGAGAGGCAGTGGAGCTTTGCTTTAGGAAGGCAAAACTATACCAGGAATGCAGACCATGGTATACCCACAAACATTCAAAATGAGCTACCATTTAAAGATGGTTCTGTTGGGAAGATCAAATAGAAAAGGGTTATGAAAATTGAAACAAAAAAAATTCCCTGTATTTGGAGGGGGGGGGGGGGGGGAGAATGCGTGAAGAATGGCCACGATTGGAATGGGATTATTTATTTTAGTAACTCAAAAACTATGGGGGAAACAGGAAATTCATCTTGGAATTGAGCTATGTACCAAGTTTTAAAACTTAGATTTAATATTATTTGGAGCAGTAGTGTGATGCGTGGAACAAAAAGAAGATGGGGGAGGGGGGGGGAGGGAGTTATAAAACATATAATTTCACAAAATAAATGTTTAATTGGCACTAATGATTTATCAATATCTTGGTGCACAAGTACTGATGGCAGGCATGAAGTTGAAAAATACATAGAAAATACAAACAAAAAGGCATCAAAAAAATTAAAATGACACTTATCAAATAATTAAAATGACCAAAGGTAGACAAAAATGCTGGAGAAACTCAGCGGGTGAGGCAGCATCTATGGAGCAAAGGAATAGGTGAGGTTTCGGGTCGAGATCTTTCTTCAGACCCGAAACGTCACCCTGCAGGGCTTAAGTGCCATTCTCTACCCTGGAAGCAGGGAGGTAACATACCAATCTTGTGTTAGATCAACAGCCACCGAAATATCTGTAACCGTATCTTTGGATTCAACTATCACTACTGGGGCCACATTGTCCTCATACTTACTCCACCGCTCACCATGGCCAATGTTAATTTGCCCCACACAAACATTTCCTCTTTTGCTCCAGTTCCACATTGTGCAATTCTTCAATCTGTCCAAAAATTAGCTACCATGTCTTCAGTAATCTCACCAGCACAACCCTTCAAGCAGTGCTCAGCCTCCTGGTACTGTCATAGTGAACTCCAGCTCCATGGCAGCTCCAACATCCAGACTTCAAGGTATCAAATCTAAAGATTTGCTTCCTTGTCTGAAAGTCTCCATGGCTTCTCACAAGGCACAGGGCGTGCATACTGCATGCAGGTGAACTACCCTACCATGCCTCACCTCTGCAGATAACTTATAATTCCCTCTACATGGAGGCTCATTTGTATTTCTCACCCCAAGTCAGATCTCACACCACACATGCCATGCAATGGATGAAAGATTACGTAAGAGTGGAATGACTTTCACACAATTGCTCACCTGTCTTTCTGACATACAAATAAATTGAAAGAATTTTCTGCTCCCAAGAAATTATCATCATCCAGTATCTCCACAGCACTCATCCAATTAGGGTTGAAGTCTCGGGCAATCTTTTGTAAAGGAAAAAAGGAATCAAATTAATTTTCAAATTTCTATTTCATTGGCAAGCTAGGTAGCAGTACTGATTGTACCATTGATTAGACACTAAACGGTGAGACTGTCCATTGGGTCCCAATCCCTGAAGGCATGCAGGTCGTCCCTGGGTTACACAAATGTTCCATTCCTGAGAACTATCCATAAGCCAATTTTTCCATAAGTCAGAATAATTTCAATGAGGGTCAATTAAGATGAACATTTATTTACTAGTCTCCCTGCAGTTAAAATTGTAAAGAATCAAGATTTCCTCCATCTAATGTCTAAAGTATCAGTGATGTTACATTTTTCGATAAAGTATTTTACAAGTGTCAACAAAAGAGATTGTCTTGAAGACTGCTCCTTCTTCTAAGTGTGCATATCTTGAGGAGATTTTACAGTGGAGCAATGCCGCTATCTCATAGTTCCAGTGACCTGGGTTCAATCCTGACCTCCAGTGCTGCCTATGTGGAATTTGCACTTTCCCTGTGACTGTGTGGATATCCCCCCCAGAAGCTGCAGGTACCTCCTACATCCCAAAGATCTGCTGGGTGATAGGTTTATTGTTCGCTGTACAATTACTCCTTGTGCAGGTCGGTAACCAAATCAGTGGAGTTGATGGGCACGTGGGAGAAAATAGGTTGTAGGGAAAATGCGATTAAGAAGATTGCTGAGAGTCAGCATAGACTCAATGGTCTGAATGGCTCGCTATGATTAAAGTTTGGTCACAGAATGCTGTACCTTTAAGGCTTAGCCCATCAACCAGACCAGCTAAAATGTGAACAAGTACACTTTGGACTGCATGTAATAGAAAGTTGCATCCTGTCAATGTTAAGATCACTTGATAGCTTATCTGAAGGCTGCCAATGAAAGCAAGCACCAGTTAGCAGTGGTTGAGATGCATAAACACCACGGCTATTTGAGATCTATTCGGTCTGAAGCACATCAGCATGAACGCTATGAGCTAACATAAGCAGCTAATCAATTGTTCCAGTAATAGTAAATGTCAATAGAGAGAGCTTTTCCTCAGGCAGTGAAAATCATGTAAATCTCATCTCATTCTCACAACAACAAATAGCAGCAATATATATATAGGGGTGAGGGGAGCTGATTAATTAAACATTCCCTTCCTCCAAATAAAGGCTAAATTATATCAAAACTAATCTTACATTTTAATTTGGCAGGATTCAAATTCTAATTAATAAATCTGCCAGTGATGATAACAAGCAGTGGAGATATATCAGATGATAAATTAGGGACATCATCATGTGCACCTGTACCAATATGTTAACCATGTTTTAGCAAATAAAGAGTCAGGAATGGATGAGCTCCACTATAAAATCTTCACAGCCTTTTCATTGCTTCCTGGGTGGCTGTCTTAGAAGACCATAGAGTCTGGAATGAGGAGGCTGCACACACTAATTGTCAAACATCTGTTTCAGCAACACCAAAGCTTCCCAAGTCACATCTGCTAGCTAAAAATCAACATCAAAGCACGCATTAAAGATACTCATGGAGAGTTTTCTCGAAGACTAACGTCAACAACTGGCAGAACATTTACCATTATGTCCGGATTTAGTTTGAAATAGAACAGACAATTGGTACAATTGGATTCTCTGAAGCAAAGGATTTTTAAAATAAAATTTACATTGAGCTACACAAATCTGATGATGTAGTTTTTGACTCTTGTTTGGGGTCCAAATCAAGGCAAACAATCACAAATGTAGATATATGTTACTTCCATTGTTTTCTGTTTTTCACATGCCTTAGTTCCCTTAGTACCCAAAATTAATTGATCTCAATCTTGAATACATTTAGTGAATGAGCTTCGACAGACCGGAGAAACAGAACTGCAAACATTCACCTTGGGCGATCATTTTTTTCTTCATCTTCATCCTGAGTGGCTAACCTCTTATTCCGACCTTTCATCTCATATTCCCCAATCAGGAGAATTAGCTTGTAATCATACATTCAATCAAAATTTAAACTCTTATGCATCTGCTCCCTTCCAAATCTCAGAAAATCAAGACAAATCTACTCAAATCTCTCCATATGGGACAGGCCATATCGTGAGATTACATGTCATGATCCTCTGCAACCCTGCTAGGGAAAAGTACGTTCTCTCTCTGCAAAGAAGTCCAAAGCAAGACAGTCGTGCTTTTTTTTTTTAAATGGTTGAACATTGACAAAAACAAAATTTTAAACCCTACACACTAGAAGACAAAATGGTTGGGTTTTCAGAGCAGCAGAAAACTCAAAATAATAATGAAAAGTGTGATATAAATTCCACGTACCTCTTCAAAATTGCCTTCCATTGGTTTATATGCCAGCAGCAGCACCGAGCGCATCAAATCTCCCACAAGGATAAAATCTCCCTTTGTTTTCAAGTAAAGGGCCATTATATTATTGTAGTGGTTACACTCAGTGCGTAGCTCTTTCTCAGCAGTCCATTCATATAATCGCACCTACAATGAAAACGTTTTGCTTCATGAGATGTGAAGAAATAGCAATAGGTATGCTTTATAAAATGCCATACAAATTTGACACGCTTAAAGCCGAATATTTAATGGATTCAAACATTATTTATATTCTCATACTGGAAGAATTAATTGTAGATAAAAACTGCACAATTTCAGAGATGGTGGGATGGTGGGATCAGCTCAGTATGAAAACAAGTGGAACCGAGTCTTCTTCCATTCCTGGGGAGGTAGCAGAAAAAGATAAAATACTACATGCCAACCCAAGATTGAGGTGCATATCCTCTAAATGCAACTGTAGATTCAAGGAGGGATTATGTGCAGCAACAGGATGTGTCCATTTTTTTAAATGCACAGACGAGAACAAACAATCTTGTTACAATTTTCACATAAAGAATAGTCTGCATCACAGAAAACATTACATTGTTAGATTAGTGTAAAAAGAAACCATTCTCACCATCTCAGAAAAGGTTATAAAGTCTTACACAGATTTACATACCGTGCTATTGATGCTTGCCAGCAACTTGCCATTGAACTCCACCATGGAATACACAGCACCTTTTACTTCTTTTTCTGCTACTGTTTGAAGTTTACCTGTTGAATGAATCAATTAAAAGAGTACCATTTCTTGTGGATTCAAAACTGAATCAATAGCAAGTGTGGATAGCCTAAACTGAACCAATAAATGAGTGATGCAGAGTATAACACAATCTAACTGTGATAAAAAGGACACAAAGTGCTGGAGTAGATGACGTTTCAAGTCAGGACCCTTATCCATTTTCTCCAGAGATGGTGCCTGACCTGCTGAGTTACTCCAGCACTTTGTGTCCTTTTGTATAAACCAGCATCTGCACTTCCTTATTTCTACAACTAACTCTATCAAAGTCTGAGTCTAAAGAAGAGTTCCAACTCAAAACATCACTTTTCCATGTTGTGCAGGGATGCAGCCTCACCAATTGAGTTACACCAGCATTTTGTGTCTTAACTGTAACCAAAGAACCAAATGTGGACGGTATCTGGATTCATTCCGAAATCTGTAGTTAGAAACATGGGACAGCACTGCTCATTACCAAACAGAAATAACTTTATCTGTTAACAGTGCTCAGGAAAATACATAGGAAGCTGTTGTTGATAATTCATTGCCACAGCACAGAACAAATTTGAATTCAGTAACCTCAATAACACGAGATGATAACCTATGGATTAGTACTGTTTAATGTTGGCGCAGGAGGGTCCCCAAAAGAGACCAATGTCACAGTTTACCGGGGATGGGGGAGAAGTGACCTGGGATACTGGCCAAGAGGTTAAGTGGATTATTCAAAATCTAGTTGACATTTGAACGCAAGATGAACATTTAACGTACCATCGGAATATTGGAACACAATAATTCGTCCTTGTTTTGGTTCTGCTTCTTCAGGATAAACCATTGCCGTGCCCACAACAAAGTAAGTATTGGGATCTTTACTCAATTTGCAGGACACAATACTTAGTGCATACTCATTTTGAAGAAACTGGTGAGCATGAAGAACTGAAAACAGCAGAAAAGGCCATTGTTAAAATCATAGGGCATCCAAAATACAATCCAAATTAGAATACGTTTATAAAAAAAATAAGGAGACTCATAAAAGCTTTTAATTTCTGCAAAGGTGCATCTCGTGCTGCAACTGGCATTATTTCTACTCCAGAGAGAAAATAAAAATGAATCATTGGTCTTGTTCCTTTTAAATCCAATGATTTAATGAAAAGTCTGCTACTTGTGCTAATCATCATTGTCACCCAATTCATTTATACCTTCCACGATGGGCAAGTAGTTTGATTTCCTGGAATCAATTGGGGATGATCAGCCATGATCACATTGAATGGCGGTGCTGGTTCGAAGGGCCGAATGGCCTACTCCTGCACCTATTGTCTATTCTCTATTTTAGACATGCTATATTTTAAAGAAAAGGACACAAAGAAAAACAACAATTCTCAAACAGTGTGCTGGAAGTTCATCTTTCCATAGATGCTGCCTGACCTGCTACGTTCCTCCAGCAGACTGTTTGTTGCTCCAGATACTAGCATCTGCAGACTCTCATGTCTATCAACATTTCTCATTTTCTTTTGTCCTAAACCTCAAAATATACCTGTCAGTGCATTGCTTCTACCGTTTAGTATTTACGGCCTGATGGATGATAAAATGCAAGATTGTATTAAAATTATCTATACAAGTCCACCACCGATTTCCCAGCATCTGGCAGTGTTGCACCTTTATAATCCGCATAAAATTATAAGAATGCACTTGAAGTCCCCCTGAAAATGTGACGTCTAGGCCGGGTGAGGCGGCCGATCTCGACCTTGTCGTGGTTTCTGTGCCGATCGGCAGGTCGAAATTGCCCCCCATGGTCAGGACTCTGGAACTCTCGCCCAACCAGAGCAGGCAGATCTATTCGCATTAGCTGACTTTGCTGGCCAGTATCTCGACCCCCACCGCCCCCAGGCCATGACCTCCGTTGGTCCGGCAAAACGGATAATACGGCAAGGTTCTGGAACTGAGGGTGCCAGAAAATCAGTGGGGATCCTGCAGCAGAAATGTTAATACAAAAACAGCCAACATTTTAAAGATTATCCTAAACAAAGGAACAGACACAAGAAAATCAGCTCTCTTGTACTGTTTACCTCCTATTTGTTCTCAGTCCAAATGATCAAAGCAATAAAATTGTGGATACCTCTGATTAATGTTTTTTTCTTGAGAAGAATACAGCACAGTGCAACATAAATCATTAAACATCACATATAATTAGATCTGTTAAAAACAAATATAGACAATAAATAATTGAGAACAAGTTCTGAAATTATTTGGCTACTGCCTGTGAACAACTTCGGAAAAACAAAACAATGAAACACTTGCAATGGTTAAAATGGAAACATGCCGAGGATTGCGAGACCATAGAAACACCAGACAAATAGTGAATTATAAGTGAGAGCTACCGTTACCTTCAAATGTATGCTGATCTATGATTAGTAAATTGTGCACTTCCACTTCATCCCCAAATGAGCTCTCATGCTGCGAAGTACTACTTGGGAAAAGTTTACTGGAGCTGACACTGGTGGAGAGAGCCTTAAAATGGAATGCAGAGAATACGCAAGTAAATCATGACTGAAGTGGCAATATAGGCATTTCCAGGTAAGGAGATTGTCTATTGTTATCATACCAATGCATTTCAGTTCATATTTTTGAATAATGCTATTATCACTACTCTGGGTTCTTTATGACTTACCTATCCAAATCCTGGATACTCATCTTTCCTGACCCGTTTATTATGTCTAGGCAATTGCTTCTTTTCAAGCCATGCCTCTCTTTCCACAAAAAAACTTGCCCTGAACATATCATCGTGAAATAACTAATTTTACAATTGTTTGTAAAACATAGAATTTCACTGTATCTAGGTACATGTGACAATAAAGTATTATTGAACCAATATAGCTTCTGACATTCTTCTAACTATGTAAAAACCGAAGCACACATTGTCAGTATTCCCAATAATCCAAACAGAGCCAAACTTATATTGAATGCTGCCAGGGTGGCACCGCGGTAGAATTGCTGCGATACAGCGCCAGAGACTCGGGGCCGATCCTAACTACAGGTGCTGCCTGTACGGAGCTTGTATGTTCTCCCCGTGACCTGCATCGGTTTTCCCTGGGATCTCCGATTTCCTCCCAGGTTAATTGGCTTTGGTAAGGATTGTAAATTGTCCCTAGTGTGTCAGATAGTGCTGGTGTACGGGGTGATCGCTAGTCGGTGCGGACTTGGTGGGCCGAAGGGCCTGTACCCGCTCTGTATCTCAAAACTAAACTAAAATCACAATCATTTACTTCACACCCACACCCATCTTTCCCCTATTACTACAGATCCTGAACTAAACTGGTTAAACCTATGGCTGTCAGTTAATCAATGATTATGTGTTTATTTTTAAACCATTAAATGTGTATATTCAGACTTTAATCATCCAATGCCTTCACAACTTCCTCCATCATCCAACCTTAGCTGCCTATATCCTTTATTGAACCTAACCTAATTCATTGTTCTAAGCCACATAACTTACTGTAACTCCCTAAACATCCCTCCATTCCCAACTCAATAAAGTCAAAATCACTTAGACCAGATGAAAAAAATCCCCAAATTGGCTCAGTTTCTACAACTATCCCTGTTACGTTCCCATTCATCTTTTGATTCATTGATTGAAGCTAAGAAGTAGAAGTGGGCCATTCAGCACTCCAATCCCATTCTAAACACTAGTGCTATGTTATCCCTCTTTCCCACCCCCTATACACAAGGGGCAATTTACAAAGGACAAGACGTGGACTCTGTGGGCTGAAGGGCCTGTTTCCATGCTGTATCTCTAAACAAAACTAAACTAAACCATTGATTGATCCTATCCCGTCAACTTCTTTGCCTGATCAGCAACTGCCCAGTTCCGTTGTTCATTCAAGAATCTATTAATCTCATCCTTGAATATACTTAGCGACCAAACAATGGGTTTCCAAACATTTACAAACTCCCTTTGTAAAGAACTGTATATCTTCATTGTCAACGGCACAGAGGATAGCAACAAATATTCGTAAAGGGGATATCCAAGATACAAAATCAAACTGCATGAAATCTTCCTTGGGTACAAAACTCTACTTCCCCGGACTGCGTGTGTACACTCTACATTTCATATATAGGGTCATAAAGTTGTACAGCACGAAAACAGGCCCGTCGGCCCACTTCGTCCATCCCATTTGTCTGCATTTGGCCCATAGCCCTCTAAACCCTTCCGATCCATATCTCTGTCAAAATGTATTTTATAAGTCACCTTTCTTTGGCACATGGATTCCAATCTGGTTAAAACATTTGCTCTCTCCAGAGATGCTGCCCGACATGTTGAGTGATTCCTGAGTTTCTGTTTTTTCCTTCAGATTTGCAGCATCTGAGGTTTTTGACTTTTATGCCTTGACTTCTTTCCTCTTGAACAAAACCAAAATTGGCCAAAATATTCCAGCTGGTTTCTATATATCATGCACCCTTCCCCGTAGATAGTATGACAGGTTTAGGACACAGCTTTGCATCTCTGCTATGCAATAGCATTAAAAGCTATCACGAGTACCTCTGGTTAATACCACAGAGTGGGATAATTCCTTCGGGACAGATAAAATGAAGCTACTCAACGATCTCAGTGCAGCCACTGTGCGCATGCTCAAACGTTCCTCATATTAAATTCAGCTTCGCTCATTAAATGACTCTATCACAACCCCAAAGAACGAGGTTCATGATCCTGTGCCTCAAGACGTTGTACCACGCTGACAGTTCTACTGAGAAGAACTGGATATTAAAGTGAGGCCCTCTCACTCCTCCAGGGTGAATGTTCAACATGCAAGACTTTCAGTTACTGTAGCTCGTATTTTAGAAACTCCTCTCCATACACACGAGTTCTTTACCTCCTTTCGAATTGATAAAGTTCAAGTATATTGCGAAGTCCCTATTCACATCATCTAACCCTCTCACAAAGGCTCTG